>NW_007043467.1:99462-102813 GCF_000164805.1 Carlito syrichta | reverse complement strand
TGATTTATTGTAGAGATGAGGTTTCGCTGCCCAGGCGGGTCTCGAACCCGCAGGCTCAGGCAATCTACTCACCTCAGCCTCCCAAAGGCGTGGGATTACAGGCTGAGCCACCGAACCCGGCTTCAGCTTACTCTCTTTCTGTTTTTTTGTTTTGTTTTTGTCTTTGCCAGTTCTAATTCATGACCCATCCCTCCTGTTCTGCCTCCTGTAACTTGGCTTCTACTCTGCTCCTCGTATGCTTGCTTGCCAACCACATTGGACTTCTGGTAGTCATTCTCAGGTCTCATGAGCCATTCTCTTCCAATAAAAAAAGTCCTGCTTCTCCATTGCCACTTGGGGCATCTTTATGTATATAATACATAAGAAGAAAAACTAGATCTTTGGCATCTTTTTTGTATATAATACATAAGAGAGTCAGTCAGTGTTCCTTGGGGTAATCAGCAGATAGCAGTCTTGTTCCTAGATCTGTCAGTCTAGGTCCCTTCATTAGCACTGATTTTATTTTGTTCATATTTTTTTACTTTAAGAGGGAAATCTCATAGTTGATTGTATCAGAGATGAAACTATAGAAATAGGCTGTTTGTATGAAGCTTTAGTAACTAAGAGATATTATAGACATATGAAACTTATTTAGGATACTTTGATGTGAATAAGAGAAGATCAAAGAAACAAATTGGATGATAAACATATTGCTTTGAAAGATGTAACTTTAATTTAGCCTTACTGTAGTGTGTAAAACTCTATTTTTCTAGTTTAGTGGCTCAGAACTATTGTTTGTATAAAGTTTAATTTACAAAGTCAGTAGCTGAGATAAGTAAATATTTGTCAGAGATAAATGGCTGTGGGGCTGTCTTAGTTGTAAAAGTTTAAATTGTAAGACTGCTCTTATGTAACAAACAAGAGCTACTGAGGGGGTCTCTGCTTGAACTGATGACCTTAACTTTGATTTTGCCTAGTATCACAGTATATTGAGGACTATTTTAGCCCTTCTAAGTATTTCTGATTCCCTTCTCATTTTTTTACCATAGCAAGAAAGGCAGAAAGAGAAAGGATAGATATCTAAAGCTAGAAGTTATTTGATCTATTTTTCATAACAAACTATATTGACCCTGTATGATGTTATTTAAATTAGGAGTCTTCTCCTGAAATGGTACAGAATCAGAATATCAAATCTCAAAGGACCTTAAAGGGCATCTAGCCCAGTGTTTTCTGACTTGGGATTCGAATTGTATTTTGTGAGATGTTAAAATAAATATGCTCCAGTAAGATGGTTCTATGAGCCTAATAGATATATGATATTCTAGCTACTTGAGAGACTGAGTTGGGAGGACTGCTTGAGCCTAAGAGTTCAAGATCACCATGGGCAACGTAGTTAGAGAGCGTGTCTAAAACAAGCAAACAAACAAAACGAAGCTTAGTAGACTCCTTTCTGCAAAAGTTCTCAGAACTTTACATCTATAAATCTCTTAAGTCACTTTGTTAATCATAAAGGAAGGCATTCAGTAGGGAGAGTTACCCAAATTTATTTGAATTATTTTTATACTTTAAATAATAATAAATAATTCAAATAATGTTACCTGTTAACATATATGTCAGAAGGATCCACTTAAAATGGTAAGTCAGACAGACTACGCCTTATTGCTGCTCAAAGTGATTGAAATAACTTCCCATCTCTCACAATAAAAGTTAGGATCCTTTGAGTGGCCTTAAAAGACCTTTCAGGACCTGAGCTCCTGTTCTCTTTCTAACCTCTCTTGCTACTCTCCACTGAGCTGTGGGCACACTGGACCTTCTCAGTGAGGCCTGCTTGGATTATGTTGTTGCCAGTATTTCCTGTCCTTCTTCCTGTTCTGTTTTCTCCATAGTACTCGATTCCTTCTTCTCAACTAACTACATCATTGCCTTAATTTTTTAAATTGTTTGTTTATTCTTACTAGAATGTTGTTTTACGATGACAGATATTTTTGTGTAATTAGTTCTCTGTTGTATCACGAGCATCTAGAATACTGCTTTGTACATAGTAGGTGCTCAGTAACTATTTGTTGAGTGAGCCAATTGTCACTGGGAGAAATCAAGAGGATCTAAATTAGAGTGGTATGCCTGAGTCTAGGAAGAAAGGTATAGATTTTTACTATCTACATCCCAAGTGGGACAGGCAGGGGAGCAGAGGCACAACTAGAGTATGAGGACTTTCTCTAAGAAGTCCCTGTATGAGAAGAAGGAGTTTTATTATGATCTTTTTCAATAAATGTGGTGACAGCTTCCTTTTTTGGGTGAAGAGTGAGACAAAGCAAAAGGAAATTAGGGAATGGTACATCTGAAATAGGAGTAGGTGATGGTGCATATCTTACTATGCTACATTCTCCTGGAATTACAACCAGTGTTACATGAGAGGACAAGGGCAGCCCTCTGGCTTGTCCTGACAGTGATTCCTTAGTCTAGAGCCAAGTTGGTCCTAAGTCCAGCAAACACTGACCTGTCATTTTTTAGGTACTGATTTACCAGGACCAAATGGTGCCAAACAAGCTCAAGATCATTTGGGGGATACTGTTTTTCCAGTGAGAGGTTTTGTTGTTTTCTTTTGTTTTGCAAAGCTTGCTCATTTGGTTTATGGGTTTTGATAACTTCACCTTTTATTTTCCAAATTCGTCATGTTAAAAATGAGTTCCTGGCCAGCTGGGCTTGGCGGCTCAGTCTGTAATCCCAGCACTTTGGGAGGCCCAGACTAGTAGATTGCTTGAGCCCACAGGTTTGCTGTAATCCCAGCACTTTGGGAGTCCCAGAGAGTGGATTGCTTGAGCCCGCAAGTTCGCGGCCAGCCCGAGCAACTTGGCAAGACCTCGTCTCTACAATAAATCAAAAAAGTAGCCGGGCGTGACAGCGTGCGGCTGTAGTTCCGGCTACTTGGAAGACTGAGGCGGAAGGATCGCGGGAGCCCAGCATGTCCACGCTGGGGTGGCCATGAGCTTGCCACTGCTCTCCAGCCTGGGCGACGGAGTGAGACTCCAACTCAAAAAAAAGAGAAAGGGAGCGAGAGTAAGATAACTGATGGCTGGGCTCGGTGGCTCAGCCTGTAATCCCAGCAATTTGGGAGGCCGAGACAAGTGGATTGTCTGAGCCTGCGGGTTCGCGGCCAGCCCGGGCAAATTGGCGAGACCTCGTCTCTACAATAAAAAAAAAAAAAAAAAAAAAAAATTAACCAGGCGCGATAGTGCACGCCTGTAGTACCGTCTACTTTGAAGGCTGAGGCAGAAGGATCGCCGAAGCCCAGCAGGTCGACGCTGGGGTGGCCATGAGCGTGCCATTGCACTCCAGTCTGGGCAACAGAGTGAGACTGACTCAAAAAAAAAA
>NW_007043467.1:76922-99442 GCF_000164805.1 Carlito syrichta | reverse complement strand
CACGCCTTTGGGAGGCTGAGGTGAGTGGATTGCCAGAGCCCGCGGGTTCGAGACCCGCCTGGGCAGGCGAGACCTCATCTCTACAATAAATCAAAATATTAGCCGGGCGTGGTGGCGCGCGCCTGTAATTCCGTCTACTCGGAAGCCTCAAAGCCTGAGGCGGAAGGATCGTCGGAGCCCAGCAGGTGGAGGCTGCGGTGGCCGGGAGCGGCCACTGCACTCCAGTCTGGGCGACTGAGTGAGACTCCAACTCAAAAAAAAGCAAAAAACAAAAAAGCAATGTGAGGCTAGTTTGAAGACTTAGTACTCTAATGATAATTCTGGTTCTTGCCACACACACAAAAAATAGAGTTGTTTTTTCCCCCAGATATCTGGCTTGTTGGGGTTCTTTCTACTGATATGTATTTACAAAAAAGAAATAGGAGAAATATGTTTAACCCCATTATTTTTTAGGTGGGTAAAATATATTTTCTGCTCCACTAGCTAAATGAAATGAATATAGTAGTGTCCTGGAGTTAGTTCAAAACATGTCCCCTTTAATGCAAAATGTTGTAGTACAAAATCACAACTATTCATTTTCTACTTCTTCCATTCCTGCTTCACAAAAAGTGAATTGTTTAGAGTCATGTTTATGCCCTGTGAGATTATGCTTTAGGACACGCGATTGCCTTGAACAAAGCACAAGCTCCACTAGTTCCTAATAAATGATTATGTCTTCCACATCTGTTCCTGTCTTTTCTCTGAAGCATTCATCCAAGAAAACACAGCATCAACTGAAAATATCAGGATTGTGGGAAGACATTTTCCTGATAAATGCATAGACAATTGATTTGTTGTGATTAGAGGAAAACCTCAAGAGCATGGGGTTTGAGACTAAAAACTGACTTTCTGCCTCTACTGCCAGATAGTGTCTCCTTCTGCCCTTTTCCCCTCTTCTTGCAATTTCCTCTGAGAGAAATCATGTGACCATGTCACCATAGGTTTTAATGCCAAATATCTAAGTGTCTTTAAAATGCAGCACAACACTTTTAAAGGCAAATAGTGAAGTAGTTTCATTTGACATTTCCATTATAGCTGCTCTTAGTGAATTCTAAACATCATACATAAATGTGGCTAGCCAATTCTTTTTTTAAAAAAATGATTCAAACCCATTGAACTGTCTTTTCATATTTGATGCTTCATCCATTGAACATGCAACACATTTTTTTCTCAGAAACGTGATTTGATCTGAGGCTACCTATAAGTCTTGCTAGATTTTTACTAACATTTGTGTTGCATTTTAGAGATACAGCCGTTTCTCATAATTTTGTGACGTATCTAAGTATTTTGAATTAACATCAATTACTCTGTTCTCTCTAGTACTCTAAATCCAAACTGAAAAAAATAAAATGTTAAATTGCCACCATGATTGCAGTCACTGTCAAATTGTTGCTTTATACAGAAGTAAAAATTATGTTCTCAGACCTTATACACATTATTTTGTTTTGCGTCTTAAAAACTTTATTAAATTCATCTTTATTCGTTTATTAAATATTTAACAAATGCCTACTCTGAGTAGGAACAGTGTGTGATGACTTGGATACAAAGATGCACAAGCTTCAATCCCTGCCCTTAAAGAGCTGGGAATTCAGAGAAAAAAGGTGGCTAAGAGAATAGAGCAATCACAATTACAGCAAGAACAAATTGCTTCTAAAGAACTGTGCGTGTCCATGATGTATGCTCCTCCACCACATTTTACTAATCGACTTCCCCACTGAGAGACAACCAGATTGCCTCCAGCTTCTCCCTACTATAGCAGTGTTTCAAAGACCACCTTTATACTTGTTCCCATGAGTACCTGAACATGTTGTTCTATAGAATTTGCAGGCATTTCTCCTGTTATCTAGGGTTCAGATCAGTTGCCAATTTTAGACATTCAAATGTCTTCTCTCATTATCATTGTTGCTGTGAGCTTGTGCTCACATATTATTTGTACATGTATTGCATCTTGCCCTTATTTATTAAAAAATGGGGAACTGTAAATATTAAAGTGCTAATTCTCACAAAAAGATAATATATAGGCCTCATGATCTAATACAATTGAGGTAAAGATGGAAAGTTTATGGAGCCTGCCCAAAATCATACATCTTGACTGTCAATTTAATGTTTCTTTGACTTCTGCTGGCAAATAAAAGAAAAGAACAAAACTAAAGAAAATATGTAAAATCCTGAAAATTTATCTTTAAAGATCCTAACAGAATCCCTTATAGCATGAAATACCATTTTTTTGACGTGTGCACATTCAGCCTTTGCTCACATTTTCATGAACAAATTATGCATCAAAAGTCAAGCCCAGCTCTGTTTGAAGTTTCAATACAAGGACATTGCTAAGTAATATTCACCACTTTAGGATACTGACTAATCCCAACTATGGTGTGTTTACAAAATTATACTTGATTCCTGCTAGTAAAAGTAGTTCACAGGAAGACTGAAAATGAGTATAATAGACAAGTATTTTATTCTCTGGGGGAAATTTGGGGTGCCTTTTACTAAATAGTTTTTCACTAGTACATATAGAGAAAGGAAGTAGGATTTCTACAGGGACAGTGGCGGTAAAATCCAACTAAGGCTTCTTATAAGATTTGCCAGCTGGGTGCAGGGGCTCATGTCTATAATTCTAACACTTTGAGAGACTGAGTCCAGGAGTTTGAGACCAGCCTATGCAACATAGCAAAATCTTGTCTGCACAAAAAATAAAAAAACTAGCTGGGCATGGTGGCACATGCCTGTATTCCCAGCTACTCGGGAGGCTGAAGTGGAAGGTTCACCTGAGTCCAGGAGATTGAGGCTGTGGTGATCCGTGATTGTGCCACTGCACTTTACCCTGGGCGACAGAGACCTGACTTAAAAACAAACAAGCATACAAAATTTGCTTGAAGAACTTAGGTAAAGTTAATAAACCTTTCCTCCTTTGGATTTTTTCTTTTTAATTTTTTTATTAAGATAAAATTTACTAACTTTACCATTTTATTTTTTAAGTTGGAGTCTCCTTCCATTGCCCAGGCTGGAGTGCAGTGGCATGCTCACAGCCACCAGCATCGACCTGCTGGGCTCAGGCGATCCTTCCACCTCAGCCTTCCAAGTAGTCAGAACTACAGGCATGCGCTACCACACCTGGCCTATTTATTTATTTATTTATTGTAGAGGTGAGGTCTCACCAAGTTGCCTAGGCTGTTCTCCAACTCGCAGGTCAGGCAGTCCCCTCACCTCAGCCTCCCAAAGTGCTGGGATTATAGGCTTAAGCCACTGTACCTGGCCATAACTTTACCATTTATTTTAAAAGCAGGATTTATTGAGAGGACAGAAAAGCTCCTTTGGAGGGGACCCGAAGGGGTTGCCAACTTTACCATTCTTAAGTGTATAGTTAGTTCAGCGGTAATAAATACATTTATATTATTTTTTCCCTCTTCATCTTTCCTTCCTTCCTCCCACTTCCCAATCTCCTATAACCACCAGTCTACTTTCTATATTCATGAGATCCACTTTTTTAGCTTCCACATGTGAGTGAGAGCATAAGATATTCCATCCAAATTGCTACAGATAACAGGATTTCATTCTTTCTATGGCTGAATAATATTCCATTTTGTATATAGTACGTCCCCTACATACAAACCTCTATATTGTGAACTTTCAAAGATGTGAATGTGTATTTGCATGTCCGATTGCATAAGTTAGTTCACATGTCTGGTGTACATTGTCATGTGTGTGTGTCCTCTACAAGTGGTTGTGCTTTTGTGTACTGTACAGTACTGTATAGAGTACTGTAGTACAGTATCTTTATTCCAAGCCCAGGGTATCTGGAAGCAAGCATAAAGACAGCAATGACATAGCTGGTACTGAGTAGCCGATTGTGTTGGTTGGGTACCCAGACTCTCTTTGTTGGACTTACGAAGAAATTGGGCTTAACAAATACACTCTTGGAATGGAACTTGTCTGTATGTAGGGGACTTACTGTGTATACCGTATTTTCTTTATCCATTCATCTGCTGTTGGGCATTTAGATTGATTTTATATTTTGGCTATTATGAATAGTGCTACAATAAACATGGGAGTGCAGACATCTCTTTAATACATTGCTTTCCTTTCTTTTGATATATATCCAATAGTGAGATTGCTAGAGCATATGGTAATTCTGTTTTTAGTTTTCTGAGTACCCACCATACTGTTCTCCATGGTGGCTGTACTAATTTACATTTTCACCAACAATATATGAAGGTTTCTCTTTCTCCACATCCTCACCAGCATTTATTATTGCTTGTCTTTCTGATACAAGCCATTTTAACTAGGGTGAGATGATACCTCATGGTAGTTTTGATTTGTATTTCTCTGATGATTCATGATGTTGAGCATATTTTCATATACTTCTTGGCCATTTGTATGTCTTCTTTTGAGAAATGTGTGTTCAGATCCTGTGCCCATTTTAAGATAAAATTTTTAGTTGTTACTGAGTTGTTTGAGGTCCTTATATATTCTGGTTATTGATCCCTTGTTAGGTAGACAGTTTACTCCCATTCTGTGGTTGTCTCTTCACCTTGTTGATCATTTCCTTCATTGTACAGAAGCTTTTTAGCTTGATGTAATCTCATTTGTCAATTTTTGTTTTTGTTACCTGTGCTTTTGAGGTTTACACAAAACAAATCTTTGTCCAGACTAATGTTCTAGAACATTTCCCCAATGTTTTCTTCTAGTAATTTGTGTTTCAGGTCTTACATTTAAGTCTTCAATCCATTTTAATTTGATTTTTGAATATGGTGAGAGATGGGGGTTTAGTTTCAGTCTTATGCATATAGTGATTCAGTTTTCCCAGCACCATTTATTGAAAAGACTGTTTTTCTTCATTGTATAATCTCTGCACCTTTGTTGAAGATGAGTTGACTATAAATGCATGGATTTATATCTGCGTTCTCTATTCTGTTTCATTGGTCCATGTCTGTTTTTATACCAGTACTATGCTATTTTGGTTACTATAACTTTTCAGTAAATTTTGAAGTCAAGTAGTGTGATGCCTCCAATTTTGTTATTTTTGCTGAAGATTATTTTGACTATTTGAGGTCTTTTCTGGTTCCATGTGCATTTTAGATTTTTTTCTGTTTATTTGAAAAGTCTAATTAGTATTTTGATAAGGATTGCATTGAATATTTTCTGCCATTAACCCTTATGCTAATCTGTCTCTTTACCATCAACTTATTGATATGTTCATTTCTCTCCTATCTTAGAAAAAAAATTAGCCTTAACCTTGTGTCTTCTTTTAGCTAATGTGCTATTTTTATTTTATTTTTTATTTTTGAGTCAGGGTCTCACTCTGTTGTTGCCCAGGCTGGAGTACAGTGGTGCAACTGCAGCTCATGACTGTCTAGACCTTCTGGGCTCAGGCAATTCTTTCACCTCAGCCACTCAAGTAGCTGGGACTACAGGTACATACCACCATGTCTGGCTAATTTTGTTTTAATTTTTTGTAGAAACGAGTCTTGCTATGTTGCCTAGGCTGATCTTGAACTCCTGGGCTCAAGTGATCTTCTTGCCTCAGCCTCCCAAAGTGCTGAGATTACAGGTGATAGCCACCATGCCTGGACTATTGTGCTATTTGTTTACCACCACTGTGAGTCATATTTCTTGAAAACATAGCCTACACTTAGGACTGACATTTTCCAACTAATTAATCACTCTTCCTTTTTAAAAAGTATCTTTAGTTACATTAAACATTTTATAAATGCTTCTAAATTATTCTTATATCAGACAGGACAGGTCAGGTTATTCTGCAGTAACAAACCACCCAAAAATCTCAGTCATTTAGAGCAGCAACAGTACATATTTTGTTAATACTACCTGTTTTTTGGAGGTCATCAGTCTCTGCTCATTGTAGTCACTCTAGGACCCAGAATGAGAAGTCTGTCACCATCTTGAGCATCACTAATAAGTTGCCATTCCTGCAGGAAGAGAGGTCCTTATACTGGTACTCACACATGTTGCTTACCTAACACCTTCCACAAGTGGGCCAGAAGATGTAACTTTAGGTGTCCAAGAGGCAAAGGGCAGAAAATATTTAGTGTTAACATGAATGACAACCACAAATATATTATGTCACCATTTGGGGATGCTAATTCTCAATTCATTGTGTCTTTTTGCTCCCTCTTGATGAATAGCTTTCCTGTGTGGTCTGTGCTTTTAAAAAACATTTTTTTTTTTTGAGTTGGAGTCTCACTCTGTTGCCCAGGCTGGAGTGCAGTGGCCACTCCCGGCCACTGCAGCCTAGACCTGCTGGGCTCCGGCGATCCTTCCACCTCAGCCTTCCGAGTAGCCAGAATTACAGGCGTGCGCTACTACGCCCGGCTAATTTTTTAATTTTATTGTAGAGATGAGGTCTCGCCTGCCCAGGTGGGTCTCGAACCCGCGGCCTCAGGCAATCCACTCACTTCAGCCTCCCAAAGGCGCAGGATTACAGGCTGAGCCACCGAGCCCGGCTTAAAAAACATTTTTAAGATCATGTTTATTGGGGAAGACTGTGGAAGATTTCCTACAAAATGACTCTGCATTGCTTCTACTGAAGAAACTCAGGAGTTTCACCAGTTGATAACTTATTCTTAATGTTTATTTCTTGGTTTGAGAGCCCATATAGTTTAGGAGGTATAAATTCGGGCTCCACAGCTGTGTATTACACAGGCCTGGGGTTTTAATTTGTCACTGGATATGATGTTTCCACAAAGAAGGCCAATGGCAGAAGGCAGATGTGTCTTCCAAATAGTTCTCCTAGTCCCCTTTTCATGGAAAGAGGAGGCCTTTCCAGAGTTCTTGCTTTATACAAGAGAATCATCACTTCTGGTTCTTTGCTGTCTGTGAACCTAAGGCTAGGTTTCCTCCTGCTTTATTAGGTATGGTTTTTCATCAGATGGTCCCTGGGCCACCACTCTGTTGGCTCCCATACTTGATACTTTGCTTTTGATTTTTGTTTCTAGCACCTATGGGATTTTAACATTCTATTATATCTGACAGTAATGTACGTTTTAGTGGGAAGGGATCCACAGGTAGGCTTTAAAAAAACTTTATAAACAATAACAATTTATTGCTCATGGTTCTGGAGACTGGGAAATCCAAGATCAAAGAACCAACAGATTCAGTGTCTGCTGAGTGGCTGGCCATTCCTCATAGAGGTCTTCTTCTAGTTGTGTCCTCACATGGAGGGGCCACATATTGACTTTAGTCACTCTTCAATCATTGTAGTATATCTATTCTTCAGCTACCATAGTGAACGTTTTCTTCAGTGGTTTCTGAGTGACTTCCATTTTATCTAATCCCAGCAATCTTTTTTAGCCTTTCATCTAACCAGACTTTTTTCCCCCCACCGTTAAGTAGTCCTGAATAAACATTTCTTTTGAAATGTTCTTCTTTCTTGACTTTTCTTTCCTGACTCTTTTGGTACTTTGTAACTTTCTTCATTTTCATTCCTGGGCTTTCCCAAATATATCCAAATGTTGATGTTCTTCAAGTCTATGTTCTTTTACGTTGTGTTTTTCTCTACGTTCTCTATTTGTATGATCCTATATATTTTCCTGATTATAACTAATAACAAAAATATATTTCCAATCTCACCCTTTCCTCGTATATTCAATGGCTTGCTAGACATATGCATTTAGGTACCCCAAACTAAGCTTATCTAAACATGGGCTTATCACTTTCCTTTCAAAGTTAATTTCTCTTCATGAGTTATTTATATAACTTAATTATTTACCCGGTCACTCCGACAGGAAATCTGCCCTTTTATCTTAGAATTCTCCCTCCTTCAGTCTCTCATCTAGTCAGATACCAGAGCTTGCTGTTACCCACTATTTTTAAAATCAGCATTTTCCTCTATATTTCTACCACCAAACATAGTTATGTCTTCATTATTCATTAATTTGTTAACTGAATGTACTATCAAAGTACATAATAGGTACTATGTGTCAGGTACTGGATGCCAGGTGCTGAATTACTGTTCTAAGACAGTGAAGTACCTGCCCCCATGGAACTTTAGTCTATTCTCTGAAATATTTTCAGATATTTCAGAGCTTTTCATTCTCTGAAATATCTGTGCAAACTTTTTATAGGTGTTTTAAAAATGAGTTGAGTTTTTCAGGGATAAAAAAACCATAGCTGGTGAGTAGAGTGATCACTGGAGTACTGGATATTTGGATATCTTTAAACCCACATTATACTGTTCTTTTTGGCTTGCTACATTGGTGATGAATCAGTCTGCATGTTTCTTTCTTTCTTTCTTTTTTTTTTTTGAGTTGGAGTATCACTCCGTCACCCACACTGGAGTGCAGTGGCACACTCACGGCCACCCCAGCGTGGACCTGGTGGGCCCCGGTGATCCTTCCGCCTCAGCCTTCCAAGTAGCTGGAATTACAGGCGCATGCTACCATGCCCGGCTAATTTTTTTGATATACTGTAGAGATGAGGTCTCACCAAGTTGTCCCCTCTGTCCCAAACCCGCAGGCTCAGGCAGTCCACTCACCTCAGCCTCCCAAATTGCTAGTCTACATGTTTCTAAAACCAGTAGCTGAACTCTTACAGGGGAGTCACAGAATATTGTTCTGAGCATGTTGGTTGAGCTGTCATCATACCTATCGCCCTAGTCAAGTTCTGCCAGAGGGTGATGCCAGATCGTTTGTGGCCTTTGAATGTAATCTGAGTCTTTCCCCTAATGTCCATATCTTTAAAAGACTCCATCAGTGCTGCTGGGGATGAACCTGGCAGTGTAAAATGAGGAAAAAAAAGCGGGGGGTGGGTTCCAGCATCCAACTTATTGCAAGTGAACAACTTCTCTCTGGTTTCAGCTGTTTCGTTTAGATAAATGCTTCTAGGAAGAGGAGATAGCACCATTTGCATTTATGAGTTTAATCATGGCAGTTATGACTTAACTATCTGGCTTCAGTTTTATAGAAATATATACCATCATCCACTTCTTCCCCTCCTTTCTTCAGCTTGTGGCCATTCTAAACTTAGCACATTTCAGTAGTTTAAATAGACAATAGCAGGCGTGGCAGGTTAAACATTGTGATTGGAGACTTCATCATCCTCTTTCTCACTGTGAAATGTTAAAGCTCTGTTTTTGTTAGGGATTTATGACTGATGTTTCCCAATGACTGAGCTACTCCTGGATAATGGGAAAGGAGCTGTTGAAAATCTGCTGGAATTGCCCTATCAAATGAGTTGGAGCAAAGATAGAAATGATATTACTCCATATTGGCCCAGGGCTGTTCTGGAAAGACAGTTATAATATGTTACCATGTAGCCATCTTGTGTGTACAAATTATGATACCAAATAATTTTGTGGCTATTCCTGTGTTGTGTCCCCACAATATATAATACAACTTAATTTCCTCCTGTAAAAAAAATTATTAACTGAATGAAGAATGTCTTGTAGCTCATTGACATGGCTAATAACCAGTTGTCTTGGGACCCTGAGATAAATGTTTGTGGTCCTGGTGTGTATTTTGGTTTTAATCACATGGAATATGAAATATTGATAGAGAGAGAGAGAGAGAGAGATACAGCTTCTGATTCAGGACCTTTTTTGTTTTTTTAGTGGATAGTGAGATGAAACTCCCAATCTCATAGCCCTTTTAATTTTTCAAAATAGACATTTTATTATGTTTTCATATTATTCTTGGGGTAGCTATTAACATTTCATACATTAGCCTGTGATTCATTGCTCAAAAAGGTTAAATAAATTGCTTAAGATCACAAAATAGTTACTAATCACATGCCACCCTATATTTGTGAATGAATCGCTTTACAATTTAATTAGTCATTAATTAATTAGTAATTAATACATACTGTATTTTTGTTTCTCCCAACAGTGTTAGTGTCAAGCATAGAGTTCAGTTTTCACATTTATGGTCCTGCAGCTATTCTTCTGATCCTGGTGTTGGCAAATTTTTTCTGTAAAGGGCCAGATGGGAAATACTTTAGGTTTATCGGGTCGGATGGTCACTGCTAATCAACTCTGCATGAAAGTAGCCACAGATCATAAATGAATGGGTGTAGCTATGTTTCAATAAAACTTTATTTATAAAAACAGGGGGTGCTCTAAACCAGTAACTTCCAAACTTCTCCATATGCAAGGGCCTTTTATGGTTCCCATCTGTGACTCCTTTCAGTCCCCTGTGTTTTGAAAGTTGGACTTTCAGCCCGGCTCAGTGGCTCAGCCTGTAATTCCAGCACTTTGGGAGGCTGAGGTGAGTGGACTGCCTGAGCCCATGGGTTCGAGACCTGCCTGGACAACTTGACGAGACCCAGAGCCTAATTTATTATCAAGAGTATAGCCATTTAACTGATGACTTGAAAATTAAAAAATGATATAATTCAAGCACTGGACCCTGAGCTACTTGAACACCCCTTTCTTTAACTTCTGTAGTTGTTTATGTGCCAACCACAGGAAGGGGCCTGCCTTACCATCAGGTTGTGAAACTAATCCCCAGATGTCTGCATCTCAAGGCTTGCATCTCAGCTACTGTCTGCAGTCTTTATGCAGCCTCACCAAACTGAGAAGTTAACCCTCAATATTTCTTGTTAAATAACTCTCAGTATTGTTTGAGATGACTTAATCAATTTATTAGTAGGTAAGCATATTTTTAGAATTCTGTATTGAAATATATAAATGACTCAAGCCCAAGTATTAATATTTTTATATTAGGGAATATATACTTTTAATGTTTAAGAGAATTTGGCCTTTTAGAGTAATAGATCAGTTTGTGATTCTTAACATAAGTAATTGAATAATTGATCAGAGTTAGGATTTTGAGTTAGAACTCTAAGTTTGAAAACAACATTGAAATATATTAGAGTGTCCAAGAATAATCATATTTGAATATTTAATTATAATGATTACTTACATTCTTTGCAAGAGTTTGTCAGTCAAATAGAGCAGTTGGCCCTCTGTTTTCACATCTCTGGGTTCTGCATCTGTGGACTCAACCAACTGCTGACTGAAAAAAAAGGACGGTTGCATCTGTACTGAACATGTACAGACTTTATTTCCTTGCCATTATTTCCTAAATAATATAGTATAAAAGCTATTGACATGGCATTTATATTATATTAGGAGTATAAGTAATCTAGAGATGCTTTAAGGTATATGGGAGGATATGCATAGGTTATATGCAAATACTGTATATACCATTTTATATAAGTAACTTGGGCATCCTGGATTTTGTTGTGTGTGGATGTCCTGGAATTAGTATCCCATTGACACCAAGGGACGACTGTACTTGAAAATGGGCTATATTAAGTTTATAAATGTAACAAGGTATTTAAGTTATAATAGCCTCTCTTTTAACAGTGATATAAATAGAATAAGACTATACTTAAAATCTTAAGACAGATGTAAAGTTTTGAATTTTAAAATGTATTAAAAGGATAAATACACTAAAGAATGCCTGAATAGTCTTTTCTGTGTATGAACTCTAGGACATTAAAAAGAAAAACATCATGCTGAAGTGATCAGTGTGAGTAATCAGAGTAGCTGTACTGTGCTGATGGAATTCTAGACACAGCAAAGAAATGTGACATTTTAGTTAGATTGCACAGCTTGCAGTTACCTAGAGAAAACTATGTTTCCTTTTGAAATATTGAAAATCATTTATGAATCTCCACACCTATCGTCTAGGACCATGATTTGTCATCTACTTACACTAGATACCCCTCTTATGTGTAGAATTAATGTTTTAGTTGGGTGTTAATTGAAATTTTATATTTAAGAGACTGAGCGTTCTCATTTTAATCACAAGGAGTGAAATCCTCAAAGATGCTGCTCTGAGGAACAGTAAATTGATCTCAACATAAAATGTAGTGAGTGGCTGTTCTTTAGGACTGACCTCTGAGGTAATGTCTCAGAACTGAGTTTTCAATAAAATAGATAAAGAATTTTTATTAAGTTTCCTGAGCTGGAAACACATCCATCCTCTCATTTTGCTGGACAATGTGTTTACCATTAAGCCCTTGCCCGTCTCAGTGAGAGCTCAAGGCAGTGTGGAGGGTATGCAACCCTGCCTGGGGGGTGGGGAAGAGAGTTAGGCTTGACTGAATCCCAGTTGCATTACAGTTCCTGGTGGAGGTGCTGACCTTTTGCCCTTGTCCTCGGGAAATTCATCAGTTCCTAGAGCTACTAGAGATTGCAAGACATTATCTCATTCAGTCCTCTGACTTTAAGTAGGAATTCACTTAAATTGTCCCTGGCAAAAGAGAACATCTTCATGTACTACTTGTATAATTACACATTAGTTTCAAAGTTTTTTTTAATTACCTGTGGGAGATTTTTGTTCTACCTCATTCTGAGATCTACAGGGATGGTGAGTTGCCTTGCTATCCTATGAGAAGTAATGATTATAAAGATAATTAGAGCTTACATATATTGAGGATTTCTGTGTGCCAGATACTAAAGTAAAGGCTTTCTGGACATTCACTTATTTAATACTCAGAGCTACCCAGTGGGGCAGATACTATTCTTGTCCTCATTTTACTTGTGAGAAAACTCAGGGTCAGAGTCCCAAATAACAGAGTTGGGATTTGAAACCCTGGTTTGTCTTACTCTAAAAGTTGCTCTATTAAAGTCTGTGTTATTCTGCCATTCCCAGTTGTGATACTTAGTTCACTTTCTTTTTTTTTTTGAGTTGGAGTCTCACTCTGTCACCCAGACTGGAGTGCAGTGGCCACTCCTGGCCAGCGCAGCCTCACCTGCTGGGCTCCGGCGATCCTTCCGCCTCAGCCTTCCGAGTAGCCGGAATTACAGGCACGCGCTACCATGCCCAGCTGATTTTTTTGATTTATTGTAGAGATGAGATCTCGCCTGTCCAGATGGGTCTCAAACCCACGGGCTCAGGCAATCCACTCACCTCAGCCTCCCAAAGACGCGGGATTACAGGCTGAGCCACCGAGCCCGGCTAGTTCACTTTCTTATTTTGGTTCTCTTCAGAGGATAAATTATTAGTATGTATAAGGGATTATATAATACAGTGCAAATCAAAGAATGTAGGAATTAATGTTATTCCTACGAGTTCTACCTGTTATTAACAGGTGAAATATTTATGGTTGGAAGGAAGTATTTGCTCACATAGTAAAGCTGGCATAAAAGGAAGCAGTTTGCATAGTTCTGCATTTTCCTCCTTTCCTACCTTATGTTGCAGTGAGTTTTCGTTTGTTCTTTCTCTGTGGAAAAGTAGAGAAGTTAGACCAGTGAATTACCAAGCCCTCATGGAAAGAGTTAGGAAACAAACCTGAAAAAGAACTATGACCTTTATTCTTGGTCCCATAGGTTAGAAGCCCTGTAGTTTTACAAGATACTTTGGGCAGGATCCTTTCTCTCCCCTTAAGTAAACATCAATGGAGAGTGAACTCTAGTGTGGCTTCAGTGGGTGTATTATGAAAGACAGAGCTGCAACCAACAAAGTGGGATCATATTCCAAGTTTTTCCTTCTCTTCCCTAACTATTGAACTGAAGAAAACCTTACTTATTTGTGAAGTGTATGATGTATGGTATATATTGATTATATCTTCTCGATACTTTTATAGTTGGCAGTGATGAGAATTATGTTCTGTTTTAAAATCTGTTGTCCCCTTAATTGAAGAGCACCTCTGGAATTGATTCTTATTTTTCCAGGGCGAATAAGATTCTGAGAAGATAGTGGAGAATAAAGTTAATTCAACCCCCAGTCTGGCCCCTGGTTTCCAGGCTGGCTACAGTGAGAACTGTCAGGGAGATAGATGGGAGCTCTAAGGTTTCCTGGAGTTTTCAGCCATGTGTGGGCACCACATGTGGTGTGTTCAGTGAATACAAATATAAGAACACATGCTGTTTCCATTAGGGACACTTCAGACCCCTCTCTGTCCCCAGCCTTACTGCAGAGTTGAATGCGTCATTTATCATAGGCCATTTACTGATACTTCAGGACCTGGTACAAGTAAGCAGCAAACAGTGTAACTTAGTTCTTTTAGAATGTTTGTTCTACAATGATACTGTTTCTTACAATTCACAAATTCATTTGCACAAAAGAAGGTAGTTTACTAGCTGCTTCTAGAGATGATTTATTTGTTTGTAAAATGCAAATCTGACCATGTGCTTACCTACTTAAACCTTTCAGTGACTCCTGGTAGTCAAAACCACTCAAAACAGTAGCGTCCTCCCCTTCTATTACCTCTAGAACACTGAACTGCTTTGTACTCCTCATATATATAAAATTTTAGCATTTTCTTGACCTCTGTTTCTTTATTCGTTTTGTCGACAAGGCCTTTCTCTGTCTTCTTTGATCAAAATAAAATATTTTTTGTTTTTTAAAAACTTAGTTCATACTTGTAAATGGGAGCTAAACAATGGGTACACATGAACTTAAAGATGAGAACGATAGACACTGGGGATTCCTGAAGTTGGGAGTGAGGGGCAAGGGTTGAAAAACTACCTTTTGGGTTCCATGCTCACTATTTGGGTGGTGGATTCAACAGAAGCCCAAATCTCACTATCACACAATATACCTATGTAAGAAATCCTATGTAAGAAATCTGCACATGTACTCCTGAATTAAAAACAAAAAGAAAGAAAAACAAAAGACTTAGATCAGACATTATTCCCTCTCCCTCTCCCTATCTGGGCTTGGTGTCCTCCTCTTTGTGCTCAGATGCCTGTTGAAGGTTGCTCTGATCTTGCTGTGGTGAAATGGTGAAACAATCTAATTCCATCTCTGTTTCATGGTTTCATAGCCTGAAGGCTGGACTGCATCTGTTTTCTTACCCACCTTCAGGTGCCCATCCCAGTCTCTCCAGCAGCAGAGACAGCCACTAGTGATTCTTGAACTAAGTTGAACTGTTTTGTAAGCAACTTTGAGCTTTACTCAGGCAGTCACATATGATTTTCATTATATTCCTTATCCCAGTGACTTCCACACCCACATCATGAGAAAGTTCATGCTGAAGAACTGGCTAGCAATATAATTCCCTCAATTTTCTATGATTGAAGCACCCAGATACACAAACGGGACAATCTGTTTTCCTTCATAAGTGTTGTCATTAGACATGTTCTTTATTGAGTGTTGTCCCTGGCAGTCCTAGCAGGCACCTAGGAGTCTCATTATCTATTGTTTATACTTGTAAGAAAAGTAATATATTAGAAAGAGTGCCAGGTATCTTGATATTAACCATTTCCCTGTTTTATTTGTCACAGCTGCCCATGGTTGGACAGATCTTGCCCTCAACCAGGTCTTTAGTAAAGTTTCTCGTTGCTTCAGTATGTGCTAGCATGCTGTTCACTTTCAAGAAATGCATTTTCTTTCTAACAGGTTCTGGGTCATGTAGAACCTTCTTCCTTTAAAAGTTTTCTTTAAGTATAGCACCTTCCTCCTTCTTACTCTGTCTTGTTTTTCCTAGTTTGTGACAGTTGGTCCTCCTCCTTGTCATTTCTTTAGGAGGTCACATAGCAAGCACAATGAGAGTAGCAGGAGTTTTGAAGTCAGAGACCTAGGGTAGAAGCCGAACTCCACTACTTGCTAGATTGTGATTTTGGCTTATTTACATCATTGATCCTCGGTTTTCTCATTTGAAAATAAAGATAGTTCTTATGTCATTAGATTGGTGTGAGGATTCAGTGAGATAATTTAAACATGTAAGGTGCCAAATACTTGGTCACTGTGATCATTGCCACATGAAACTATGCTAGAGTCTATGTGGGATGTAAAATACACATGAAACAAGAAAGTAGCAATATAAAGTATTATTTGAAAAGTGGTGAGATTAGCTCCTCAAAGAATCACAGAATGTTATAGACCAAGAAAAAAGCCTTAGAGACCATCAGGCCTAGCCTCCTTATTTGACAGATTCAGCAAACATTTATTGAATACCTATTTTATGCCAGACCTTGGGCTGATATGTTGGCACATTGTAACTCATTCAACCCTCAAAATAGCATTGAGGTAGATATTTTTATTTCCTATTCTATAGATGAGGTCAGATGACTTCAGTGAGAGGCAAAGCAAGATTCAACCCAGATCTCTTGTGCCTGAGCGCCATGTTCTTTTTATTCCGTTATATCCTTTCTGTTTAGAAAATGCATGTATAGTGTATTAAGGCACAATGTTAGGCACTTAGAGATGAAGTTTTTCTACCATTAGAGCTAACAGCAAATAGGAAAAACAGAACTAACTATTTACTTCTGGCTTCATAGAAGAGGTATACTTAAGCTGCCCTTTGAAGGATGGGTGAGAGTTTGATAGGACAAGAGTTTAGTTAGCATTTCAGATGGGGTTAATAGCATAAGTTGGGAAACAGATGAGAAAATTCAAGGCATATTCCTGAATATTTACTACCATTCTTTGTTTGGAGTGGAGGGTTAGTTTAGGGGTCTAAAATTGGAAACGAGGCTGATTGTGAAAGGTCTTGGTGGCCAGGTTGAAGAGCTGCCAAGTTCTTCACTCTAGAGGCAGTGACAAATGATAATTTGAAGTATGTGAGAGATTGAAAGGAGTCTCACTAGCCTGACCCAATACTAAAGACAAAAATTCAAAGGGGAAGAACTACCATGTTTAACATGTATTTGTGAATTGCATTTCTTTTATTTTAGGGCATCATGTAAAAACATGTAGAACATACAGAGTACTGTGGCTTAAACATTTTAATTATAGCTCATAAGTTTGCAGCATAGTGAGTTTATTCCTTTTGTGACGTTTTAGAGTCCTCCCTAAAAAACAGGATTTAAGTTCTGGCTATATTGTTTATTAACTACATTGCATCAGATTCTGTCTTCTCATCTATAAAACTGGAAAAATCATAAATAGGTACCTCCATACTTTATAGAATTGGCCCAAGGATGAAACAGAGTCATTACTGTATGCTAGTAAATAGTAGTATTGGTAATAAATAGTATTGGTATTATTGTGATTATTAATAATAGGAGTTGCATAATCTTCCTACTGCATTTTGGTTTTATATTAAATATAGTTGAAAGTCTGTGATTTTTTCCTCATTATAAAGCATGGAAAACTGTTAAAATAGTTACTCCTTTTTCATGCATCTGTTAAAGAAAATTTCTTTTTCTAAACATTATCAAAACCCCAAAGGGAAGCTACTGTTCCCTGCCATTTGTGAATATAAGCATGACTTCTGAAAAACTACTTTCCACAATATAAAAGTAGAAGTCTGTCTCTGCTTTCTCTCTTCACATTCTGTTCTAGCTAGCTCTGAAGGCATTTGAATGATAACTGCTTTCTCTCTTAATACATAATGTCTCCACTTGAACTTATTTTGCTTGTAGGCATGACACAAGTAACATCAAGGCTGGGCATTTGCAGTAGACCTCTTTCTAGGTGTATGTGGATGGCCAGCTAGATCACTTTCACTTCACTGAGCTGTGAAATTGACACCAAATTGTGCCATTAGCTTGTGTCTGAAGGGTATGTTGTGCTGGATGTTTTCTTCTTGCTTGCATGGTACATGAAAAAAGATGACAAGATAAAAATGTTCCATAAATGAACATGAGCAAGAAAATTTAGATGTAATTTGTCATGAATTAAAAACATTGAATAATGTATCTGGAGCCCCTGGAAGCAGAAGTGCTAAGAATTCAGAGCAGGCATTTAGTACTTGGGGAAAAGAAAATATAGAGCTTAGGTTTCTCTTTTGAGGACTTTTCAAATTTTCATTTGCCTTTTTTATACCCTGCTAGCAAGAGAGCAATTCTTAAAGTCAATTAAATCATTCAGCAGCACTTACCTATCTGTTCACTGATTTAGGTATATTGGTGTGTTTACTTGAGTCTTTTTTCTCTCCATAGTTAAATCACCTTTGGCCTACCTTCTGATTAGAAAATCAAGATCGATTATTTCTTAGTAAATTCTTTCTCCTGTATTTGAAAGGAGGTGATAAGTAATTACAAATGTGGTGGCTGGAAGAAATTTCTCTGCATGGAATCCACATCCTCCTTGTGAAAACATTCTGTATATTAGAGCAGTGACTGGTCTCCATCTAGCCTTTGCCCTTTCCCTTTTCTCTTCTCCCACATATCTGCTTAGCTCATTCTCTCCCCTCCTCCAAGCTTTTACTCAAACTCCACCCCAACCTTGTCTATCCTCCTTCCCTGCTTTATTTTCCTCTCAGATCTTATCAGTGTCAAACTTATTGCTATGTTTATTGATTCTTGGCATATATATATTTCACATTTTAACATGTCTGAAACCGAGGTGTTTTTAACTGATCAATGGCATCTTAGATTCTACAAAATAAATATGTATAATAACTTATTTTCTTTATTGTCTTTTTCTTTCCTCTAAAATCTAAGCTCTCACTGAGCACAGTGGTTCACACCTATAATTCCAGAGCTTTGGGAGGCTGAGGCAGAATGATCACTTGAGGCTAGGAGTTTAAGAACAGCCTGGGCAATATAGCGAGACCCCTATCTCTACAAAAAATTAAAAAAATTAGCCAGGCATAGTGATGTGAGCCTGTAGTCCTAGCTACTTGGGATATTGAGGTGGGAGGAACACCTTAGCCCAGGTATTTGAGGCTGTAGTAAGCTCTGGGCACAGAGTGAGAACATGTCTGTAAAAATAAAGGAATAAACAAACAAAATCTAAGTTCTGCAAGGGCAAATATTTTTCTTAATGTTGTACATTCTATATCTCTAGTACAGTGCTTGCCACAAAATGTGTTCCATAAATATGTTTTGAATGAATTGAATGAACTAGCTAGATTCAGTGGAGTTGGGAGAAAGCTATTCTGTTTTTTTCTTTATTGAATTTAATTTATTAAATAAATTCATAATTTTATTTTATTTTAACAAATACGTTATCTAAACAATTTAAGGAAAAGAGTATATAAAACCAGAACCTTGGCTGATAGCATGACAGGTGATTAAAATCTTTTTATGTTTTTATACATGGCTACTCATTGAATAGTAGTCTGATTGCAGGAAGTTTAAGGCATTAGAGGAAATATGCAGAAAATGTGATACTATGATTGTTAATAAAGCTCTGTGGTATCATGCCTATTGGCTTTGCAGCAAATAAGTTGAAATTAGGAGTCTTTTCCAGGTTCAGAGGACATTCATTTCTCTATCCTTATATTCACCACCCCCCACCTGCCTTTACCTTCATCTTAGCCTGTTTGTATGCTCCATGTCAGAGGGGATTATCTCATTATATCTGCCTCCTCCCCACCCATCTTAGCCCATATAGCTTGAGAGGTCACTAAATCAGTAAGGTGGTACTTACAGTAGATGCCTGTTCCACATTTCCTAAAATTTAAGACAAGAATTTTCTTGCTGGATCAGATCTTATTTTATCTAACTTTGTTGTCTATAGTACATGATAGAAGAATGAAAATTCACACAGTATTAGGAAAGATTAATCTTAGATTTCCAATCCATCACAAATTAATACTTTTTCAAAATAAAAAAGAAAGCCCACAGAAAAATGAAATACAATGAAGAAAGAACCAGACATACAAGCCCTAGTTTTAAAATTATTAGATTTAATAGACATAAAATGACTCTGTTACACTGATTTTTTGTTGTTGTTTCTGAATACTCTCAATTTCTGTAAAATTCTCATCATAGACCAGTAGCAAACAGTTTGCAGATCAGCACCAGTCTGCACAACTTGAAAAGGAAGTATCAGATCATGACTGCCCAATTTGATGTCAATTTAATTTTAAAGTGTCCTCTAAAATGAATTTACTTATTATTACTTCCAGGCTTTTATATGTTACTGGTCACAGACATTAAGTAAAATGGAAATTTATCTAATCCAGTCAGCACCAGTAATTGGTTGGGTAATGGAAAAAATTATTTAGAATAGGAATTATAACAAAGATATATATACCTATTCAAATATATTATTTCAACTAAACAAACAAAAAAATTGACCCAACAATCTTAAGATATGGAGTTCTGCAGAATTGTTCTCGCATAAACTATATCCATTTCAAAGAGGTGTAAAAATTGAGCATATCATTTGCAAAGAAATCAAAGTGCAGAACCTACTAGATTTTTATGATCTTTTCTAATATTTTATGGTTATTTTACCTATGTCAAATTCACCTCAAGTTCATTGTCTTTGTAAAACATTCAATGTGGTTTTTAGAGAAACAAGAACAATCTTATTGTACTTGTAGTTTATCAGTTTATATTATGTAATTACTATAACAAGTAAATGTGATATAAACTTCTTTGGAAGAAGTCATAACAGACTCTTGGTAAAGTGTACCACTCACTTTACTAGAAGTAAAGGTGCACAGAAATACTGGAGAGTAAACTGTAGTCATAGGGGATTGGTGTTCTGTGGCACCAGGCAAGATGTTCAACTGAAGGAATGGAAAGAGAGGCTAAACTGTGAGTTCTTATGAAGATCCTCCAAAATAGTTTCTGGTATTCCACTTTATTTATTAATGCTTCTTGCTTATCTTCAAAGTACTACCTTTAAAAGCTTCAAGCAGTAAACCTCCTTGAGTTATGTTGAATGAATCTTTTCAGCCATCCTGTTCAGGATTATAAATGCTTCATTTATATCCCCACTTAGTATTTTTACTTACAATAGAGCCTGGTTCTTTGGTGTATAACCACAAGACATATCCCAATTCTCCTGATTATTTTATTTCCCTTTCTTTCGTTTTATTGTCACTTTCTTAGTTGTCATAACCAAACTATGTTAAGTCACATGCCTAAGATGTGAGGGAGGAAAAGCCTACTCTTTGTAACTTTCTATTTTTATATAATTCCAGACTTACAAAATAATTATGAGTAGTACAAAGAACTTCTATTTACTTTTTATCTATATTCAATCGTTATTTTTTCCCACTATCTTTGCAATATTTTTTCTCTTTCTGTATGTTTTAAAATCTTGAGAGTGAATTACATATTTTACCCTTAAATACTTCAATTTGTAGCTACAGAGAATAAGGGCATTCTCTTATATAACCATGGTGTAATGATCAAACTCAGGAAATTTATGTTGATTCAATACTATCAAATTCATAGCTCATGCTTAAATTTTATCAGTTGTCCCAATAATGTTTGACCTGGTTATTTTCTCCTAGTCCAAGGTCCAGCCTAGAATTATACTTTGCATTTTATTTTCAAGTCTCCTTAGTCTTCCTAATAATGTGAACCTCAACCTTTGTCTTTTTTTACCTTGACACTTTTGAAGAATATAGGTCATTTATTTTGTAGAATGTTCCTCAACTTGGGTTTGTCTAAGTTTTCTTCTTATTAGATTCTGGTTGTATATTTGGGGGGCAGGAATGCTACAGAAGTGATTTTGATTCTTCTCAGTACGCCCTAACAGGAAGTACATGGCATTGAGGTGACTTATTCCTGGAGAGTGAACTTGGATCATTTGGCTCAGGTGGGATCCTGCAAGGTTTCTCCACTGTGAAGTTATTATTTTTTTCTTTGTAGTTTATAAGTAATATATGAGAAGACATTTTGAGACTAGACTGTATATGTTCCCTATTAATTTCTTCTACATTTATTAGTTGACATTTTACCAGAAAGAAGAGCTTTCCCTTTTCCATTATTTATTCGTTTATATCAGTGTCTCATGGATTCTCATTTTATTTTGTCAAATGGGTTAAAGGCCTGTTTCTGTTGTTATTTAATTTGTTTTGATGCTCAAATTGTCCCAGACTGAAAGTCCTTTTAAGCTGATTACTATGTCCATTTGACATGTCTCCATTATTCTTTGAGGGTTTCTTTACTTTCTGGTGCAACAAGATGTTCCAGGCTTGTGGTCTTCCTTTTCTGCCCAGGTCCTAGAATCAGTCATTTCTCTAGTTAGCCCTTGTTCCTTTTAGGGGGAGAATTAATTTTGGAAGCCAGGATTGCTACTCTAACTGTGCTCATTGCTAATGCTAATGAGGTATCAATGTTGTAGGGACCTCTCTGGAAACTAAGGGGAAGTGTGTGTGTGTGTGTGTGTGTGTGTGTGTGTGTGTGTGTGTGTGTGTGTGTGTCTATGATTTCTTTATGTTTCCTTCCCAGAGGCTCCTAATTTTTCTGGACATATTTGTGTAAACAAAAAGTTAATAGATTATGTCTTCTTTTTCAATTTTATACAACTGATTTCATTTTGTTGCTTAATTTTTATACTTATATATTTAATTATCATCTCTAAGACAATACTGAATAATCAGGGGAAAATATACTATTCCTTTTATAATTACATCGTATGGAACTCTGCTGTTTAGAATGGCATTCAATGTTTTGGGTTTTGGGGATTTTTTTGTTGTTAATTGTTCTTAATATATTACAGTAATGTTCTACTATATCACTTTGGGTTTTTTCTATTAGGAATAACTAGTGAATTTTATCATGTGCCTTTTAAGAATATATTGACAAATGGCTTTTTCTATTTTATACATCATGGTCATAAGTTATATTGATTGTTTTCCTATTATCAGTCACTTTTAGGGGTCAGACAGACTTTGTTGCTCCTTAAGAGTTTATAAGCTGCAGTTACAAAAACAGAATA
>NW_007043467.1:62677-76902 GCF_000164805.1 Carlito syrichta | reverse complement strand
AAGGGGGGGTGTGTGTGTGTGTGTGTGTGTGTGTGTGTGTGTGTGTGTGTGTGTGTCTGTGTGTGTGTGTGTGTAGTACACACACAGTACGATATATACATATAGTTTATATATTCACATGTATATATTCACATATATCTCATATACACATATATCTGTTGCTATTTCTGTATTTAACTCGGTTTAAAAACTGTGTATTAAAAACCATGAGTCCCTACACATACCTCCAATTCTAATCTAACACCACAACAGAATTCACTCTAGTCTTCCTCATTTCATATTTGTCGCTCTCCTCTCCAGCAGTGGGAATCATGACTTTCTGTTATTCTCAATATATTTTGCCAGTCTTCTAATATACAGAAAGTAGTTTCAGCAGTACTAGTTTATACCACCATAAAAAACAAACTCCCTAACTGGAGTTCAGTATTTCTTTAGGGTTGCTTTTGTCTTCATCTGAGGGCAGATCGTCAAAATACTGAATTGAAAAGTTCCTTGGGTTAGTTCTCATTCTTTAATATGATTATGTTATTCATTTGAAATACAGCCAAATTTACAGCTCCCACAATGGACAGGTATTTATCTTCAAGTGTCAGTAGTGCCAAGGTTGAAAAACCCTGGTCTAGAAGCAATGAAAAGTGATTAGGGTATGGGGGGGTACGTATAAGGAAAATTAGCACCTCCTTCAAGGCAGTTACTTCAGGAGAGGCCATTATATGTTTTTCGGGCAAGCAGAGACTAACCTTTAGGGCCTCAAGGTTGGTCCTCAGCTTTATCAGAATATGCCCATATGTCTCCATCCCATTTCAAGATCCCATTGCTTTCTTCTCGATCTTTCCTATGAGAGTCTGGTGACATTCTTGCAGGGGGGGACCCTATACAAGGGTATATATCTTTGTGTTCTCCATGGGCTTCATGCTTTCATGATAGATCATACTAAGCCTTTAGCGGTTTGTTACAAATTTTAAACTCAATTTTCCTCCTGGCTTGTATGGCATTTAGCAGCATCTGTCTCAGGTAACCAAATGCTCAGATCTTATTTCTCTCTGTAGTTGCTTGCTTCACTCTAGATTTCAGGTTAGTTGTCTACCCTGTGATGTCAATTATCTGATCAGTTTAAGAAAAGTCATTTATTTATTCTTTGCCCAGATTTTTCTTATTGTACAATGGAGTGATGTTATTTTCAGACTTCTAAATTTTTAAACTGAAACCAAAAGCCACTAATCACATTTTAAGTTCTAAATAGCCACATGGGCTGTTGGCTACCATTTGGGCAGAGAAGATTATAGAATATTTCTGTCACTGTAGAAAGTTCTATTGAACAGAACTACGTTAAATAGAAGGGAAATTGGAGAGAGCAAAAGGAAAGAAAAAGATTAAAAATTCTGCTTTGGTCATGGTGGAATAATTGATAATAGACTAGACCTTCTACTGTAACAACTGCAACACTGGCCAGTATACATGAATATATTGTTTTCAGACATTGGACAAATAGTGCAGGATTATGATCCCTGAGAGAAGGGAGAGAGAGCATTAAGCCTTACAGTTACTCTGGTTCTATCTAGTGGCACTTTACAGGTCATAGTGTAAGGAGAGGAACCCAAGTAGAACATGATGGTTTCATTGAGTTGAATAAAAATAATCATTTGGGGAGTATCAATTATCCAGAATTTGTAGAGTAGAGATAGGAAGAGTCAACAAGGAGAAAGACTTCCAGAAATCTATATATAAGTCCTCTGTGGTTTGGGGTGAATACTGAGATGTACTTGTATAAGGCTAGTTTCTATAAAGCCTGGCAAAGAGTAATTACAGGGAGAAAGAACAACTACCTGGGAACTAAACAGCTACCAGAACTACCACAGGACCAGACCGGAAAGACCTTTTTAAACAACGAGGGCATTTAGTAGAGACCCTTAGAAGGGCATCTCTTAGGAGTAGGAGGACTAACCATCCCTGGTAAAAGCTATGCTGGACCCATCCTAACAATTTAAAACAAGTCTTAATTTCCAAAAGTATGGCACAGATAAATTTTTAAAAAATTTAAAAACAAACAATAACAAGTCTTAAAATAAGCTGATTTGCAAATAAGTGGCACAGATGATGGAATTAGCAGACAAATACTTTAAAACAGCTGTTGTAAATGTATTCAAGGATTTAAGAGAAAACATTTGATATAATGAAGAAAGAAATGGAAGCTATAAGAAGGAACTAAATGAAACTTGACTGAAAAAAATGCAATTTTGGAAATGAAAAATTGCTGGATGGGCTTAATAACAGATTAGACACAGCTGAAAAAAACATCATAAGACCTAAAGATGCAATAATAAACCATTCAAACTGAAGCAAAGGAAAAAAGACTAAGAAAAATGAATAAAACTTCAGTGGTCCATTGGATACTGTCAAGTGGACTAACATCTATATACCTAATTGAATTACCAGAATGGTGCATACAAATATTTGAAGAAATAATGATCAAGGAATTTTCTAATATTATGAAAATCAGCCAGGCTCGGTGGCTCAGCCTGTAATCCCGCATTTTGGGAGGCTGAGGTGAGTGGATTGCCTGAACCCACGGGTTCGAGACCCGCCTGGGCAACTTGGCGAGACCTCATCTCTACAATAAATAAAAAAATTAGCCGGGCATGGTAACACGTGCCTGTAGTTGCAGCTACCTGGAAGGCTGAGGCAGAAGGATCACTGGAGTCCAGCAAGTCAAGGCTGCAGTGGCCGGGAGTGGCCACTGCACTCCAGTCTGGGTGACAGAGTGAGACTCCAACTCAAAAAAAAAAAAAAAAAAAAGAAAATTATATACCCAAGAAGCTCAATGAATCCCATTCATGCAAAATAAACATAAACCACAACAAACCAAACCATAATGAAACTACTGAAAACAAATGATAAAGGTAATATTTGAAAAGCAGCCAGAGGAAAAAAAACATATGGCATACAAGAGAACAAAGATGAGAATGATTACTGACTTCTCATCAGAAGCAATACAAGACAGAAAACAATGGGATACCATCTTGAAAGTTTTAAAAGAAAAAACTGTTACCCTGGAATTTACTATCTAGCAAAAATATTCTTCAAAAATGAGGGTGAAATAGACATTTTCAGACAAACAAAGGCAGAAAAAAATTGTTACCAGCATATTTGCACTAAGGAAGTGTTAGCAGAAGTTTTTCAGATGGAGAGAAAATGATACCAGAGAGATATTTGGTTTTACACAAAAAGTCCAAAATATCAGTATATAGATAGATATAAAGACATTTTCCGCCTGTCTCGGTGGCTCAGCCTGTAATACCGCGCCTTGGGAGGCTGAGGTGAGTGGATTGCCTGAGCCCGTGAGTTCAAGACCCGCCTGGGCAACTTGGCAAGACCTCATCTCTACAATAAATAAAAAATTAGCTGGGTGTGGTAGTGCGTGCCTGTAGTTCCAGCTACTTGGAAGGCTAAGGCGGAAAGATTGCTGGAGCCCAGCAGGTCAAGGCTGCGGTGGCTGGGAGTGGCCACTGCACTCCAGTCTGGGTAACAGAGTGAGACCCACTAAAAAAAAAGAGACATTTTCCTTTATTTCAAATAATTTATTTAAAAGATAATTGTGTAAAGCAGAAATAATAACAATGTATTGTACGGTGAATAACGTGTTGAAATAAAATATATTACAATAATATTTCAAAGGAAAAGAGGAAAAAATGAAAGCACACACTTGTAACGTTCTTACATTATACATAATTTATACAAAAATTTTATATTATTTAAAGGTAGTCTGTAATATGCTAAGGTGTATACTATAAAATCTTTTTCAGCTGGGGATCCTCATCTCAACCACAGAACACAGAAAATGACTTGAGTAACTACTGTCTCAGTTCTCCTAAGAATAGAATGTAATTAGTACTACTCTATGATACCTAGGAGAGAGGTTAGAGTATTATATACAGTGGATGCCTAGGGCACTAGGGCTTAATTCTGCCTTGGAATCCCCGTTGAAGAAGTCTATGAGAGCAAAGGGGCTAGGGAGGGAGGGAAAAAAGGAAGGAAGGAGGGAAAGTGCAAACATACGAGTGAGAACACTGATAAATCAATAGAAGATATAAAGTTAAATCCTAAAAAAATATTCACTTGGGCCATGCTTTTGTTAAGCTCTAGCCCGGCCAAGTGTTCATCAAGCTATGGCCAGGCCATGCTTCTCTTTAAACTGACTCCCTCCCCAATCTGGGGTTGGGGGAGGTGGATCCCCCTTTTCTCTCTCTCTCAGATTAACTTTCTAAATAACTTTCATTTCCAGTGTGAAAAAAAAAAACACTTGATTCAGAAAAAGGCAGGATAAAGAGGAGGGAAAAGGAACAAAGGAGAGATTTTGATGACATTTTCTAAGTTTTAGTCAACCATTGCTTTAATCAGATGGTTACTTTGGAAGAAGTCATTATAGGTTGTCAGATTAACCCTTAGAGGGTCGAGGTCCTCAGCTTCTTAAGAAAATATCTGTTTTTCTTATGAATACCCTTATTAGATTTTAGAAATTTTTAAACCAATGACTTCAGAAAACAAAGGCTTCTTTCAGGAAAATCCGCTTTCTGGTTCTTTACCCTGACCTTCAGCTGGGAATTTAAAGCACAGCACTCACAAATTTCTTTTCTTCAAGTTCTCTAACACACTAGGGAAGCAACCAAGCAAGCCCACAGTTCTTAGACTCTGTTTCTCCTAGCTTGTACTATGAACTAGGGCAGCTGCTTCTTGGTCACCCAAAGCTTTGCACTTTATTGGCACTTGACTTTAGGTGACTACAAGTAGTACTTTTATTATCTATTTGCCCCTGTATGCTGTGCATTATCTGTGTCCCATTTATCACTGGCAATAGGGTCACTAATGCCTTTAAGTTTAGTCACATCAAAGAACCAATTCCAGAGTCCCATTCTTTTCATTCTGTACCTGGGAACTCTACTTCTAAGACCAAAAAATGTATTACTCTTGCAAGCAAATCCATTGTGAGTGTTAGAGGGTAAGGGATTTTAATACAGGAATTAGAACTTATGCAAAAGTGGCAATAGCTAAGGAAAAGAAAGTCCAGAAGAGGGTTGGAGGATCTATGGAAAAGTCACTTATTCATCTAACTTAAGCAATGCTGCGGGTTGACAATCTGGGGTTGCAGAAAAATCGAAGAAGCCAAGCATGTCTAGCTGCTGAAATACGAGATCCGACAGGTTCGCAAACTCATCCTAGAAAAAATGCTACACACCTCATTACTAAATATCACTACAGTCAACTTCGAAAGTACTCCCCTTGAGAAGCTATGCACTGATGCCAGTGCTTAGTCTATCCATCAAAGCAATTTTGGAACTTTTTTTCTGGAATGGCCATAAGTGCTGTCATTGTACTGCCCTTATGCCCTGCATGTCATCAAAATGTCTTTCTTTCAGTATTTTCCTTTTTCAGGTAAAGGAAAAAGTCATTGGGGCCAGATCGGGTGAGTAGGGAGGGTGTCCCAGTACAGTTATTTGTTTACTGGCTAAAAACTTCCTCACAGACAGGGCTGTGTGAACTGGTGCATTGTGATGCAAGAGCACCTTCGAGTCCCTTTTTGCACACAACTTTCTCATGCCTAGATTTTCAGTTAAGATTTTCCTGTTTCTCTATCAATGTTTATTTGGTCTGCTGTGCTTCTTACAGCCAGCTGATGATTTTGATGCACAATTTGACATACTTTTGCAATGTTTTCATCAGTTCTGCACGTTACTGGCTATCCAGATCTCTCTTCATCAGTGATACTATCTCTCCCCTCAAAAAAACGTTTAATCCATCTGTACACTGCTGTTGTCTTCATGGTATTATCCCCATAAATTTGGACTAACATGTCCCCAATTTCACTTTCACTCTTGCCAAGTTCAACAAGAAATTTAATGTAAATTGTTGCTCTCATTCAATCTCCAACATTCTTGTGACAGCACACAAAAACACTGAACAACAATAATGAATGCCACTCAGCAACACACTACCACACATCCACAACAAACGCAGCTGCGAGACACTGATATATCAAGGTTATGAGATCTTACCAAGTCGTACAGTGCTGCCAATATAAGCGCACAGTGGCAAGTTCGCGAACTTAATTGTCAGAACTCATACAATTGTGAAAGACTCTGTGGGGAAGATGTCACTTCTCTGTAATTATTACCAGGCATCTGGTGATGGATTTGGGACCTAGATGTGGAACAGAGGAGGAAGGCCACAAGCTGGAACCTACCAGGCACCTCTATCTGTCCACCATAGTATTAGATAATGAAGACTCTCAAAGAGTAATCACTGCTACTTCACTTTCACTTCCCAAATTTCTCACAAGCTCCTCTTTTGGCCTATTCGAATATGAACCCATACGAAGAAGAGGGTTCTAGGAAATAAGAGTTCCAACTCTTAACCAAGTTAGCTGTGAAACAGTCATATGGTTTCATGAGTTTTTACATTCTTATCTATGATCCATTTTGGGTTTCTTCTTGTGTACAGCATGAGATATTGATCTAATTTTATCCTTTTCTAAGTCAACATTTATTGAAATGTTCATGTCTGCCTCAGTGCTTTGAGATGCTATCAATATCATATTCTAAATTTTCTTATGTGCTTGTGTCTATTTTGGACCTTATGTCCTATTGCTTTTTTTTTTTTTTTGTAGAACAAAAGCATGTATTTAAACTCCACTGTTAGCTCACTTTAGCTAGAACCTCACTTATAGCAGTGTTTTACATGGAATATTAGGAATTATTTATTAATGGAAAGGAGAAATTTGAGATTCTGAGGCCAATTAACTTTCCCACTGATTACTGTAGGGTTTTACTGAAGGTGAAAGTGATTGTTTTTTCCTGGATGGAATTGAGTGATGACCAGGCATCAATTGCTAGTACAAATGTTACTTCCTTCTCTAATCTCTTAGTCTGGCCTATTTTAGAATGCAATAAATAAACATAAAACATGAGGATATTATGAGAATAACTGGAAGAGCAGTACAGTCTGGACTAAAAGAAAGTGATCTGAGGTTTGGTAGTGGCTTTGTCACTAACATTCTTTTGTTACTCTGGGAGAATTATTTTGACTCTTTGGACTTTAATCTCCCACCTGCCATATGAGTGGGTTAGATTAAACACCTCAGTTTTTCCTTTTCTAATATAATATGACTAAACTTCATAATTCTATGTATCAAAAAATCCTAAGATAAGAAGCACTTGCAATACATAATAGCTTCTTCTTTGGAGATAATGTAAAAGATTGTAACTCAAGCTGGAGGTAATCATCAACTGATCGTCTACCAATGAGCATATTTTAAGAGCTTATCATGTGTAAGTTCACATTCTCACTGGAACAATTCAACATTGTAATTCTAGTTTAGAAGTAAATTTTATTTATTTATTTATTTATTTTGGTGGTTGTGGGACTTTCCTAACATGCCTCTCAGAGTTCAGGGATTTTATTTACCCTTTTATGTCAGTATGTATGGATAAACACTTCAGGGGATCTCAGCTTCTCCCTAATTCTGTATAGTGTTTAAATTAGAGGATGAGGCTCACAAATAAAAGAAAGTAGAATTTTGTATCCTGGTGAGTTCACTTTTTTCCTAATGATTTCAGTGAATTCTTCCATTGTCATCTAGCTAGTGATCTATTAGACTGTAGAATTGCACATTGGTTATGACCCCTTGTGCACTTGAACAAATACAACACATGGCTTTGAGTGGTGTGATATATTGCTGGTGAATTTTTAATGTCTGAACAATACTTGGAATACATATGTCCAACTAGGGAATCAACCCCTGGGTTGTTTTTTGTCATCACTTTATTTTTCACTATTTCACTGATTGTATAATGGACAGATATTCACATATTAAACAATATGGAAATATTCTAGAAGAGTGTATAAGTAGTGCCTTAATAAAAATGTGTGCATTTGGGAGGTATAGAAACATCTCCCTATAATAAATGAAAGTGAAAATAATTAAAATATGAGCAAAATTGTGTGATGATATATGGTTCAACTTAATAGTAGTAAAGTATGAGAAAAAGTATCCAAAACCCAAATATAAACTATTTGAGAGAACTTTAAACTACACTTTCTACCAGTATACTTGATTTTCTCCAAAATTATCACTGAAAAAAATTCAGAATTTTAATGCTCAAATAATATTATAGTATTAATAATTATTAAAGCAATAAGGGAAATATAGTTTAAAATTAAAATGGAAAAATTTTAAACTACCTAGACAATGTAATGCCATCAAAGGAGCCCTAAATAACAGAAAGAAAAATTATTTATTCATAAATCTGCAAGAAGCCAAGTGCAGTAGCTCACGCCTATAATCCCAGCACTTTGAGAGACAGAGACAAGAGGATTACCTAAGCCTATGGGTTCGAGAACAGCCTGGACAACGTGGTGAGACCTTGTGTCTAACAATAAATCAGAAAATAATCTGGACCTCATGCCGTGTGCCTGTAGTTCCAGCTAATTGGAAAGCTGAGGTCAAAGCTGCAGTGGCCATGAGCATGCCACTGCACTCCTGCCTGGGTGACAGAGTGAGACTCCAACTCAAAAAAAAAAAAAAATCTGCACAAGATACTAGTCAAATTATTTTGTTTGTTTACACTACTGTTCTTGACTCACATACAGTGTTCAGTCCTGACTCTACCACTCAACTAATTATTTAATTACATTAAGTTGTGGTTTCTTCATTTGTAAGATAAAGATTATACTTGGGCTCTTTGGGTTTCAAGGAACAGAAATTTGTGAAAAGCACATTAAGAGAAAGGGAACTTATTGTGAGAATGCATGTACGCTGCAATGGATACTCTAGCAAGGACCGGCAGCTTTCTCTATGTGACAGGCCGCTCAGTGTCTCTTTCTCTTTCAAGAGGTCTGCCACTCTCTGAGGATCATTCCCTTATCATTAGTTCTTGCCATGAGCTCCCTTGCCTAAAAGGTTGCCTTATGAGCCTTCTTGTTTTATGCATTCTTTTGGCTTTAGAGGCACTCCTAACTGCCTCATTCTTTTAATATTTGTCTGTTTAAATTTCTGAAAGTGGATTAATCTGATTGGTTGGAGCTCTTTTTCTTCATCCCAGGTCATAAAGTAAGGTATTGATCATTCAGTTGATTAGCTGTCTTTCAGTCAGCTGCAATGGGGTGGTTGAAATTCTGTGGTACTCCTCACATGGCTAGCTATGGTTCTCAGGAGCAGTGGGATAAAGAAGCAGTTTCCCTTAAAAAGAGCAGTGGTCTGGTATTTCCCCATCATTGCTTGTCTGATAAAAGAAAACTAATACCCGACTTAATACTTTTAAAAATTATCCATGATTCTCAATTCTCTGCTGTATACTTTCTCAGATATGAATTACTGTGGCCCCTAGGTGTGTAAGTCTGGAATAAGTATTTAAACCTTGTATCAAATCAGAAAGAAAACTTTCCTTAAATTTGCAAGCCAGTGATTATTTGTTTCATATAAATAAATCAAACTATTTTTGTTTTTTCTATTATTAAAGCTGGAATAAATGTATGATTAGAAGGGTAAACAACCTAATGTTTGCTTTGATTCTTTGGAACAACAATACTGCAGACATGTATTTCCACGGACTTTCCAAATGGCCATGCCTAGTCTCTTAGAGCTGAGTTCCTGATGCTCTTGCATAGTTTCTCCCCATCAGCCACGTGTAAACTGCTAACATTCCATTAACCTGCACAAGACGTGTAAACCAAACAGAACCCAGAGCTGTTCCCAGCTGTGATCTGCAGATCAGCCACTCTTGTATTACGTTTATCTTGTGACTCTAGGAGGAGTTGGAAGAGTTATAGATACAAGTTGTGCATTTTGACTTCTGCAGGGATCTGGACTTCAATTGCCTTGTGTTAAAAAAAAAAAAACAGGCTGAGATGTTCTGATCTTATCTTTGAATTTCCTTAGCCCATGTATTCAGGTACTTATCCCATGTGGTAAAGCATTTGTTTACATATCTACTGCTATCTGTAGATGGTTGGTTCCTCAAGTGCAGAAACTGTGTTTAATTTACCTGTGTTTGCTCACCCTCCTGTTTCTGTCTTTAGCACAGTACCTACGCATGCTCTAGTCTAGGGTATGTATGTAGTCAGTATTTGTGGCATGAACAGATTGTTGGAAGAAAAGCTAGAGATTTTAACTTTAAAACATACCTAAATAACTACAAATAGAATTACCAAAGTTATATACTAATATTTACTGTAATTCACATGCATAAAATACTTGATATGTTTCCTGCCAGTACAAGCTTCCCATGTAAGCGCACACACCTCTCTTACTTAAACATTTTTGCCAAAAACTCACACACAGAATTGAGTAATGAGGTTAGATTTCCTATTATGTCATTCCTCTTGGCTGAGGAAGACTAAAATCTTGGTATTGAAATGAATGAGAACTGAATAGTTTAAATTATGGGAAACTTTTCCTGCCCATACAGAAAAAATTTGGTTCAATTTAAACTTGACTTAATGTTCAGACCCTTCCCAGCTGGCACTATAGGGCACACATATTTCTGCTGAACCCCTCCCAACCTCTGTTTGTATCCCAAAAGATGTGTAATTCAAGGAAAGCACCTGGATGAATCTTTTACATTATGGCTTCTTTTATATTGTGGCATGTAAAAGAAATGCTGTGGAGGAATCTTCTTTGAAGAATCTCCTATGATGTCCAGATATCACTTGAGAGTAAAAGGGTTGTTTTCTTCTCTGGGGAATGAGAAGACAAAGAACCTTCCCCTCTGTGTGAAGGGTACAGTCTTATATTGTAGTCACCTGTGAATGGATTGTAATAAGTCTTGTCTGAATCCCTTGAACTCGATTTAATAACCTGCAGAAAGCTTCAGCAGCATCAATAAGCCTTTTACAGCCACAGAGCTCTCTGTGAACTGCTACCCATTCTTGAGAAATTCTGCTTTGGTTTAGCTGGGAGGGGCCTTTCCATGGCCAGAGAAGTTTACTTACATTCTTTGCTGTGTCTCTTGTACATCATGCTGCCACTTGGGCTGATGTGACCATTGTGAGTAGAAAAAGGGGTTATATTTTTCTTTGTCAGGTTCTGTTACCTTTCATAGTGAAAGTGATACCAGTAAGAATCTGCTGTTGCAGGATGCAGGTTACTGCCACAATGACTTTTTCCTTTCTTTCACTTACAACTGGTGTCTGTCAGCTGGGAACCAGGATGGATAGCAGGTTCCCACTATTCAAACATTCCATCTGGAGTCCAGACATGTTATGTGTTTGTGTCCTATTTATTACCACATCATGAAGTAGTCATTAGATATAGGATATTGCTCTTCTTTAGATTTTTTAAAATTTATGCATCTCAAAATGTTTTAAAGAACTGTAATTCTCAAAATCTTTTCATAGAGAAGATAACACATCATCAGAGGAAATTTCGGAGAAGTTATGCTGTATCCAACCTAGAGAGTTCAGAATGAGGCATCAGAGTTATTACTATCACCTGTGGGTGATCATTCCTAACTACTGATATATGTACTTGTAGAATTGAAGGGGAGGATAGGGAATAAGCTCTTAAGACCAGCAACTCTTAGAAACCTGCTTGTTGCCTCCCACCCTACTAGTCTGTAACATTGTTTTGAGGATCTCTTGACTTCAATTACACAGTATCAGGTATATGGTTAGAAGAATAAAAATATGGTGAAATTAGTTGAATCTGGGGTGCTCAGATAAGTTTGTTGCTTCCATATTTTGTCTATATTGCAATAGGACTATGAAAGGTTGATCTGAATAGTTTTGGAGTCTGCCTTTTTTTTTTTTTTTTTTTTGAATCAGTCTCTCACTCTGTCGCCCATGCTGGAGTGCAGTGATATGATCACAGCTCACTGTAGTCTCAACCTCCTGGGCTCAGGCAGTCCTTTCACCTCAGCCTCCCAAGTAGTTGGAACTACAGACACATGTCATCACGCCTGGGTAGTTTTTTATAGAAATGACAGCTTGCGATGTTAGCTGGGCTGGTCTCAGACTCCCGGGTTCAAGCAATTCTCCCATCTTGGCCTCCCAAAGTGCTAGGATTACAGACATGAACCACCACACCTGGCCCCAATCAACCTTTGCTAAGAATGGTTAATAGCAGTTCATTATGAACTTGACCCACTTGGTCCTTTTTATTTTAACTGGCTTAATTTTTTGTTTTGTATTGTAGTGCCAAATGGAGAGCTTATTTGTTCTGTGTGTGATTTTTTTTTTAAAGACAGTAGATAGTCTGCCCAGAGCTACAAGATGAGCTTACCTTGTTGCTTGAAATTGACTTTATTTTCTTATTGGAGGCAGTGTAGTTTTTATTTTTAAGCAATCTGGAAAATATATTTATATTCCATTTTTGATTTAAAGAAAAATTTTAAAGAATAGTTTCTACCAACAAAGGAGTTTTCACAGTTTTAGAGTGACCCTTCCTAGATTTGATTGTTAATGGGCAGCCTGCTTAGTTTAAGGAGTATGGGATTAGGAGATAATGAATTTGTACTTTGCCATTTACTGGTTTTTACTAACATTGGGCGAGTTGCATAATTTCTGAGCCATAGTTATATATCTCAAGGTTGAGGGCAATCATTGTGAACATATTTTGATAAGGAATCAGTTGTTTTAAGAGAAGAAACCTCTGTAAACTAGTTTAAGCAAAGAAGGGAATGTAATCAAAATATATAGAGGTATCTAATAAATTTGGGGTCAGAAAGTTCAACTGGCGCCGCAAAAGGGACTGTGGAAAGAAGGGGGGATCACTTTCTTATATTCTCTTCCCACCTTCCACCTCACCACCAGCCTAGTTAAGTCAGAAACTCCTGTTTTTCTATGCATATGGGCCAGACACACAGTCATTCTGGGCCTAGTATCTACCTCCCGGAAATGATTGCCAGCTCCTAGTTTTCAGCAGAAATGTTCTAGAGTCCCTAAGGCCTGATAACATTCTTAGGAGAGGTCATCTAATTGGCTCAACTGGGTTCTGGGGTCCATCAAGGTATTATGAGCCATGACTGGAAGGGTGGAATCATGCAGCCCACTCACTAGGGATTTAAGGACAGACTCTTGAGAATGGTTGTGTTAAGACAGGCACGTTGAGTGATACTACATGTGCTATGGTACCTCAGTATTCCATGGACCAGTAACATCAGCATCACCTAGGAATTGGTGTGGGATACAGAATCTCGGGCCCTGTGACTATAGAGAAGGGTTTCTTCACCTCAGCACTGTTGACACATGGCACTGGGTCCTTCTTTGTAGTGAGGAGCTGTCCTGCGCGTTGTAGGATGTTTAGCATCATCACTGACCTCTACCCAGTAGCAACTCCCCCCTACTTCCACCATAAGTTGTGACAACCAAACACGTCTCCAGACATTGCCAAATGTTCCTGGAGGAGGGAAATCGCCCCAATTGAGAATAATTGCTCTCTAGATTAAAAGAAAAATAATATAAAGTGTTTTTATAAACTATTAATATCTTTACACATATTAGTTACTCTGATGGGATTTGCCCTCCAAAAAGCCAAAGCCAATGTAAAAAGGTAGGTTTAATATCAGACTTTTGGTGAGTTTTTATTTCTTCATAATAACAGGTTTTATAACATTCCTGCAAATTTCACTGTATTAATTTAGAAAGCCATTTCTTTTTTATTTTCCATTTTTGAGATATATTGGTAAAATGTTTATTCACATGGATATCATGTACACATTAAATCTTGTACTTGGCCACTTGTGTAGTTGTGCTTGTTTTCTATAAAATACCTCTTGTCATTAAACAGTAAGACCTTTACGAAGAAATCTCTTTGGGAAGTTCAGGCTGTAGTCATCCAGGAAGTTGCTGTGGCCAACTGTGGGGATGTAAAAACAGATCAAATCCAGTTCAGATAATTAAGTTCTAATGCACAGATGTTTGAAGCTCATCAAAATAGATTATTAAAGATAGAATCAACTTTCTGTAAACTTTTAACAATGAATATTAGAAGTAATATTTTTTTCAATTTCAGTATCTTTTTTTTTAGAGAAGGAACCCAAATAGGCTTTCTAAAGGGACTTTGTTGGCTTCACCAAATGTGGTTTAAAAGTTTCTTTTTTGGCCGGGCTTGGTGGCTCAGCCTGTAATCCCAGCACTTTAGGAGGCCAAGGTGAGTGGATTGCCTGAGCCCACGGGTTCGAGACCTGCCTGGGCAACTTGGCGAGACCTCATCTCTACAATAAACCAAAAATGAA
>NW_007043467.1:6397-62523 GCF_000164805.1 Carlito syrichta | reverse complement strand
CTCCAACTTAAAAAAAAAAAAAAGAAAAGAAAAGTTTCTTTTTCAGCTGGGTGTGTTGGCTCATGCCTGTCATCCTAGCACTTTGGCAAGCTGAGGCAAGAGGATTGCCTTAGCCTAGGAATTTGAGACCAGCCTGGGCAACATGACAAGACCTTGTTTCTATAATAAATTTAAAAATTAGGCTGGGCACAGTGGCTCAAGCCTGTAATCTCACCACTTTGGGAGGCCGAGGTGAAGGGATTGCCTTAGCTTACGGGTTCGAGAACAGCATGGGCAACTTGGCAAGACCCTATCTCTATAATAAATCAAAAAATTAGCTGGGCGTAGCAGCACATGCTGTAGTTCCGGCTTCTTGAAAGGCTGAGGTGGAAGGATCGCCTAAGCCCAGGTGGTCGATACTGGAGTGGCCGTGAGTGTGCCACTGCACTCCAGCCTGGGTGATGGAGTGAAATTCCAATTCAAAAAAAAAAAAAAAATTAACTGGGTGTCTCCATACTAGGCGCTTTTAGTTCCAGCTACTTGGAAGGCTGAGGTAAAAGGATCACCTGAGCCCAGCAGGTCAAGACTGCAGTAGCCATGATCATGCTTCCACACTCGTCTAGGTGACAGAGAGAGACTCTTGACTTCAAAAAAAAAAAAAGTTTCTCTTTCACATCCTTCCTTTCTTTCTTATGCTACAGTATAAATTCCCTTCTTAAAGAAAGAAGGAGCCTGTTGTAGTTATAGTGTTGAGTATGTTCTCAATGAATATTTGTGTACCAGAGAGAAGGAAAGACCAAAGAGAAGCCAGGATGCTGCACAAAATGCTGGCTCTTACCGCTTCTCTATAGAGCACACCCTCTGTGTTCAGTGTCGTGCTGAGAGCATCTTGACAGAGGGGCCTCCCAGTTCTTGGTCGTGTTCTCTCCAAAAGTCTCACTCTAAAGACATATTAAGCAAATTAATTCTTTTTTTGTCATCATATCTAATTCTTGACCCTCATTATGAATGGAGCTCATTCGTTGTCTTAGGCCAAAGGGCCATTTAAAAACATGGATCTTTGCATATTTTAAGATAAAATGAAAAGATGTGTGCATAATTTGTTCCCATTTCTAGGGTTTAATATACATATTAAGTGGCTGAAAAGGATTTGTGCAGATTAGCTGAGGTTTTATTTCCAGCCTCTCCCTGTTGGGGTCATCTTGACCATTAACAATCAGATTTGAAAGATTCATTTCAACTTAAAATATTTCATCACTGAAGAGAATTGATTGATACTGTCAAGCATGTCCGAGGATGATAAATAACCCTTTTCTCTCTTGTCCAATAGAAGGTAGATAGCTTCTGAATGTTTCTTAGTGCAGAACTCAATAGCCAGCCTCAGAAGTAGTAATTACTGGGTCTGTGATCCAACTTTGTGCTTGTACATTAGGTTTAGTCATCAAAGTCTCATTTGCAAGGGCCGAAGGAAGCCAGTCTCACTGCAGAATGTTTTTTGAGGAGGAAATACTTTTACTATAACTTCAGACACTAAAGATACCAAGTGCTGAGACTTATGTTTTTCTAGTCAGCAAAGGGAGAGGGACATACAATCACCTTCGGGTCATGTAGGTTTTCTGGGTTACCCACAGTGGCAGCCATGAACTACACTGGGGATTTTCTCTTTTTTGAAAACATGTGGGTGTTGTGTTCTGCTTTACCTCTCACATCTGGTGATCAGAGCTTCGGGTCAACAGGGAAAATGTCTGACTCTGCATGCAGATTTGCAGTTTGTCCATAAAAGATTTAGTGCTGTTTGTTCAGTCCTCTATGTCAGGCTTCAACTGCATTAATGCTCATTAAAGAGCAGCAGCTATGTGAACCCAGGCATATATACACAGAGCTCCCATCAATATTGCAAGAAGTGGGTGTGTATCAGGCGGATGTGGGGGTGAGGGTAGGGAACAAAATTAGGTGCTTAAGGCAAAATCAATAAAGCATGATTTAACTACTTCCTGGATCTGTTGTTTTAGTAATTTTTATCAAGTAAAATAAAATAGATGCCAGATGCTGTTCCAGGTACAAAGAGGATTCAAAGTTGAGTGGATGGATGACACACAGAATAAATCATAACTTGGTCATAAATGCTACAGTTGAAATCTGGACAGAAAAAGTAACATTTGAGCCATGTCCTGAGAGTTAAGTAGGAATTCCCCAGATGGAGATGGAGAGAGATAGGACACTCTAGGCAGAGCAAACAGAGGATATATCCCAGAGGCATACAAGTTCATGCCACACGCAGGACAGGTCGGCTTTCTAGTGGTTTCAATCTAAATAGTGTCAAACATGAAGGGAGACAAAACTAAAAAGGCAGATTGATGCTCGGTTATCCTGAGGTTCATACCATGCTGTGTATTCAGACTCTACCCAGTGTCCTACATAATGGGAAACAGTCAAACCATTTCCTGTCTTTTCTTGCTTAGCTCCCAGTGCCAGTATCTTAAAGTTCAGTCTTATCTACTCAATCCCTTACCAAGTCAGTCTCTGGAGCAAAGTTGGCCCCTGTTATTAGCTAATGAAATCTAGAATTAGTCTTACTCCCCTAAACTATGGTATGCCCAGATACTCATAAGCTTCCTGAGCCCAGTAACTGGACCCTCACTTTATCCTTTTTCACCCAGTTTTTGTGACTGGGCTTTTGCCTGGTTCTCTGATTAGCCTTCTAATTCTAGCACTAGAGCTAGAGCCTGACACTGGGTTTATCTCTTATTAGTCCTCCTCCTCCTCGTGGCTGTATTCTTTTTTCCGTATTCTAGCTGCATGCTGGCATCCTGCTTCAACTAACAGCTTTTCTGGACCCATACCATTGCCACCTGCTCATTGTGAGTGCCTCTTAACTCTTACAGTATTATCCAACCCACCAATTCAGACCTTCTCATATATCAGTACCATCTCAGCTCTCTCTGGATTTGTTGCATCTCTGTGCATATAGATGTAGATTGATACTAGGCCTATAGTCTTCCTTCTCCATAACTTTCAAGGTCATCAGTTCTCCTCACCTTAATCTAGGCTCTTCTCAACTTCTTTCTATTCCCCAGTAACCACATTGTATGCTCTAGCATTTCTGTGGCAAAAATACTCTTAAGATAGGTCCCAGAATTTCTGCCATCTGGTATTCATGCCCTTGTGTGATCCTCTGTCCTTGAGTGTAGGAAAGACCTGTGACTTGCTTCTAACCAATAGAACATGGCAAAAGTGACAGGATACACATGATTATGTGTATGTGATTATGTATAAGACTGTAGCACTCATCTTGCTGGAATCTCTCTTTTCCTTGCTATGAGGAGGCAAGTAGCCATATTGGGGAACCCATGTGGCAAAGAACTTTAGGTGACCTTGAGGAGCTGAGAGCAGTCTCCACTGACAGCCAGCAAAAAATTCTCAGTTCTACAATGACAGGGAACTGAATGCTACCAACACACACAAAAGCAAGGAAGCCTATCCTCCCCAAGCTGAGCCTCCAAGTAGTACCAGGCCTAACTGGTACCCTGAGTGATATCCTTGCAGAGGACCCAGCTAAGCTATACCTGGACTCCAGACTCACAGAACTGTGAGATGATAAATGGATGTTATTTTAAGTGACTTAAGTCTGTAGAAATAATGTTATACAGCAATAGATAACTAATACAGTGTCTCAGTGGAGCAAAACAAGATACAGCAATTATAATACCTGTTCTGGTTAAATACTTGGCATATGGTAATTAGATATGTAATTGTGCTGTATTAAACATTTTTTCTCTCTCCTACTAACATTCCTAAAGAAGTGGGAAATTTTTATTTTCTACAAGGAATCGGTTTATCACTTAAATTGTCTTATTCCTGAAACAGGTGTCCTAGATAAAGGACAACAGATAGGATCCAGCAGCTGGAGTAGGAATGCTCTGAAATCACAGAGATTATGTTTAGTGCAACCTTGTGTTTAGTAGAGAACAAAAATAAAATAAAATAATTCTTAAAGATTTTATTGAGACTGCAGGGAATATGTCAGTAGTTCTAAAGCATGGTAGTAAATGGTTCAGGATGAGTGTTTACCATTACTTTTGAAATTGAGACAGTTTACAGGTGTTTACTGGCAGAAAATATAAACATTTCTCCAATGCATTTTCAAATCTCTTGGTCTCATGACAATACTAGGTTGATCTGTTATTTATACATCATTCTTGTGGTAGTTTTCCCATTTATTGTTAGTTCTTTTAATTTTCAGTTATTTAATCTTGCTTGGGCTTTGCATATGTGCAAAAATGGGATCATCTCCATTTTATGTGGGGGAAAAGTTAAAAATAGTATTTTGTGAATACTTAATGCATACTTTGCTTCTTGTTTCACAACTCATATGATCTTCTCCACGGTTGGTTTGTGAAATGAGTATTTTAATCCTTATTTTGTTAAGTGAGAAAACTAAGGCCAAAAGAGGTTAAATAATATGCCCAAGAGCATACAACTAGCAAGAACTTAAATCCTACTGACTTCAAAAATGTCTTTCCTGGCCAGGCATGGTGGCTTATGCTTGTAATTCCTGTACTTTTCGAGGCTGAGGCAGAAACATCGCTTGAGGCCAGGAGTTCGAGACTAGCTTGAGCAATATAGAAAGATCTCATTTCTACAAAAAATTAAAAAAAAAAAAATACTAGCTAGCTACCTGGGAAGCTTAGGTAGAAGGATCACTGGAGCCCAGGAGTTCAAGGTCATAGTGAGCAATGATTGTACCAGTGTGCTAGCCTAGGCAATAGAGCAAGACCCTGTCACAAACAGACAAACAAAAACCTTTCCTTGACACCAGCAGTTCTCAAAGTATGGTTCGTGGATTCCTTGGGGCTTCTGAGATCCTTTTAGGGATCCATGAGGTCAAAACTATTTTCATAATAATACTAAGATATTATTTGCCTTTTTTTACTCTTGATGTTTGCACTGACAGTATAAAAACAATGGTGGGGGAAAATAGACCCTTAGCATGTATCTGGGCAGAGGCACAAACTAGACTAGAAGTCATCGTATTCTCTTTTTTTCTTCTTCTTTTTTTTTTTTTTTTTTTTGAGTTGGAGTCTCACTCTGTCACCCAGACTGGAGTGCAGTGGCTGCTCCCGGCCACCGCAGCCTCGACCTGCTGGGCTCTGGCGATCCGTCCTCCTCAGCCTTCCAAGTAGCTGGAACTACAGGCACACGCTACCACGCCTGGCTGATTTTTTGATTTATTGTAGAGATGAGGTCTCGCCAAGTTGCCCAGGCGGGTCTTGAACCCGCGGGCTCAGGCAGTCCACTCACCTCAGCCTCCCAAAGCACGGGATTACAGGCTGAGCCACCGAACCTGACTTTTCTTCTTTATTTTAAAGATGTGGAGTGCAGTTCAGGGTTAGGTATACAAATGTTCATTTTGCAGCTACCCTTGTTGATGAGGTGTGCCATTGTATTCTTCACTGCCATAGATTATAGTTAAAAATGATTGTTGGGGGCGGGGTTAAAAATGATTATTGGGGGCAAATGTTCATTTTGCAAGTACCCTTGTTGATGAGATGTGCCATTGTATTCTTCACTGCCATAGATTATAGTTAAAAATGATTGTAAGAATGTCCTCGATGAAGCAACTCAGGACTTTACTCCTCTTAAATCAACACTTGAGTACATTTTTTAATATGCTGTGTGATCAAGTAGGTGGTACACATGTAAATCACCTATGCTACATACTAGCCAAAGCACTGTGGTTGTCTCAAAGAAAAGCACTTTTACAGTTGTTTGACTTGTGAGCTAAGGGTTGGGTTTTTTTTTTTTTTGGAGTTGGAGTCTCACTCTGACTGTAGTGTTGTGGCTGCTCCTGGCCACCACAGCCTCGACCTGCTGGGCTTCGGTGATCCTTTCACCTTAGCCTTCCAAATAGTTGGAACTACAGGCGCATGCTACCACATCCGGCTAATTTTTGATTTATTGTACAGATGAGGTCTCATTAAGTTGCCCAGGTGGGTCTTGAACCCGCAGGCTCAGGTAATCTACTCACTTCAGCCTCCCAAGGCGCGGGATTACAGGCTGAGCCACCGAGCCCAGCTTAAGGGATGGTTTTATGGAACATGTTGTCTGTGTGAAAGGATGGCTAAAGAAAAACTGGTTTTCCAGACTTGGGTATTTGGAAAAATTTTATCAAAACAAAATGAGTGGGAAAAAATTGAATGAGTGAGCCTGTCACTTGGAAAACAGTGTTTGTTACTAATTCATGCTTTCAAAGAAAAGTTAGAATTTTGGAAAACTTGTATTTACCACTCTGACTGTGAGAGCTTGACTACTTCCTAACACGTAAAGATTTTCTGATGAGATTAGTGGTGAGTTTTTGATATTATCTAACTAATATTGTCAACATGTGGAGGATCTGTAGCCTCAGTAAATATTACTTTCCAAATAGCCAATGCATGATGTTATAAAATTACAAGTGGGAAAAAGATCCATTCAAAGTGCAGGATAGACCAATGGATTTTAAAGTAACAGAGTACTAAAAGTTCATTGATATAGTCTCAGATTCCACATTGCCACTAACCTTTAAAAAACTACCACATGTCAAGTTTTGGTATAATAGTAAAGAATAATATTCATATCATCCCTTTTCCAAATACAGATCTGTGTGAGATTAGTTTTTTAAAAAAATAAATGTTTCAACACAAGCAGCATATTTCTGTTGAACATATTTCTACAGATTGAATGCAGAAGTAGATATGAAAATTCAATTGTCTTCTACTATCAAACATTAAAGATTTTTTAAACTATGCCATTTAAAGATTTTTTTAAAGTGATGCCATTCTTTTCATTATTTTGTTTTTTTAGAAGCTATGTTTACTTTTCATAAGAATGTGTTATTTATATTAACCTGTAAAAGATTTCTAATTTTAATGGGTTAATAAATATTCAAACATTTAAATTTCTCATTCATTAAAAATTGTTATATATTGTATACCCCACATAAACAAAAGCTCTTCGGAGTTGTACTTTTTAAATGTATAATGAAGTCAAAAAGTGTTTTTAGAACAGATGTGTTATATATATGGTGTTGTTTCTTGTCCTTATATGCCTATTCTGAAACTAAAATGAAATGTTAAAAGCAGACTGATTTGATAAGGCACTTTAAAGCTGCATATTCCTTTTACTATGTCAGTGAGCCTGTTTTATCTTTATTCTAACTATTAACCTTGATTGTGCTGTGGAGAAAGAAATCTCCTGATGATATTAGGAGATTATATTATCACTTTCCTCTGTCACTACAATTCCTTTTTATTAAATGGAATCTATAAATTAGACATGACTTGGCTGAACTGATGTAATAGGTATATGGTAAAACTCATGTCTGAATTTATTGTTAGGTCATTTGTAGATTTTGTTTTTCTGGCAGTCTAGATTTTTCTAGCACTTAATTTTAATGGATGCAAAACCGTTAACTGTCTTACTGATCATTTTATGTAGGTTGCACACAAACTTGGCATTGAAATAATTTCTTAGCCTTGCAGTCTGGGAGCAATATAAATTAGGGTTGTTAATTACTTATTTTCCATCTTTTTTGTATAGTAGATTGATTTTTGGGACCACAGCTTTAGGACTGTATGTGTCTTGTATATCTAGTCATTAATACTCAGCTGTTAGGAACAATGGAATCTCTGACTTGGACCATTTAATAACACGTAATGAATATGCTATAACTATAGAAAACCTCTTGCCTATATCTGAGGGTGTTTGGTTATTTTCTCCACACTCAAATATATTCATCAAATTAAGTTTAATTGAAAATAATACTTATTGGCTGGGCACAGTGGCTCATACCTGTAATCCCAGCACTTTGGGAAGCTGAGGCGGGAGGATTGCTTGAGACTAGGAATTCAAGGCCAGCCAGGGCAACATAGTGAGACAAAATAGTGTTTAAAAAATTATGTTTAGCTGGTCGTGGTGATGTGTGCCTGTCGTTCCAGTTACTTGGAAGGCTGAAGCGAAAGGATCACCTGAGTCCAGCAGGTCGAGTCTGTGGTGGCTATGAGCGTGTCACTGCACTCCAGCCTGGACAACAGAGTGAGACTCCACTCAAAAAAAAAAAAAAAAAAAAATTATGTCGAAGACAAATGTTAACTGAGGAAATATATATAGAACATTCATCATATTTTGTAGAAAGGGGAGTAAAGGCACCAAAACCATGTGTCTTTGGATTCTGCAAAATATTTAAGGAATTGCCTCTCTATGGTTGGTTGTTTACTTATCATTTTATGGGAATATATATGATATATGTGTTTGTATTATATGTTATTTATGTTTATATTTTATATGAAAGAAAGACATATAATCAGTTCTATTTGAACTTTTCATAATGATTTATGTTGGGAACAATTAAAACAACACTAGATAATGATTGAGTTTACATTTTAAGAAGATATACTGCCTCTGCAACTTCTTCTACATGTTGCCACTCTGCCCCTTGTGCGGATATTATAATTGGTAAATTTGACCTAATTATATTTGTAATAAATATTTTAAGTTAAAAGCAAATAGACCAGGTATTGTGGTACAAGCCTATAATTCTAGCACTCTGGAGCCTAAGGCAGAAGAATTGCTATGAGCCCAGGAGTTGAAGGCTGCAGTAAGCTATTCCAGTCCCGGCAACAAAGCAAGAGCCTGTCTCAAAAAAAAAAAAAAAAGAAGAATATTTAATATTTATGGTCATCAACATCATTAGTGGACCTCAGGATCAATAATGATTGTGATGTTGCTGCACCTTTGTTGAAACTGCCAGTATCTTTTTCTTCCTCAGTGGACCGCCTCTTGCTTTGTTTTTCAAACTTTCCTACATATGTAAATGAGGTCACATAAGGCATATGAATTCAGCTTAGTAGGATTACATGTAGCAAAGGTAACATAAACACAGTCTCTTTCTTACTACTCCCCACTTTGCAACACATAACTGATAAGTGACCATATATCTCCAGATATCTATGGCTAAAGGAGAGTTAGGGTCATCAGTGAATTTATGTACCAAAGGTTCAGTCTGAGCTCACCTCCTCAACAGCTTTTCTTTCTTTGCACACCTCCCCACTGAACCCATTCCAGTGATCAAGTTGAATTGATCACTCCTTTCTTCCTGACTTGATTATATGAACTTCTTTCAAATCAGCTATGATAGTTACTGTATTTGTTATGTGCCAGGTCTCCATGCTTACATTCTTACCTTTCAGAGACAGAGACCCATGTCTCATTGATTCATTTTGCAGATATTGAGTGCCTCCCTTTCTGTCTTGTTTTTATGCTGAGGCTGGAGTGGTGACCCAGGGTGCCTGCCGTGTCAGAACTTATGCATGTGTCCCCAGTGCCTAGCCCCAAAGATCTGCTACATAGTCAGTGTTTAACAAAAAATGTCTATTAAATGGTAAGAGGCTTTTCACTCACAATACTTTCTGGTATTTAATTTTTAAGCAAATCAGAATTTAATGAGCCTCTATTGTGTGCATATATTGCTCTCCCCCCTCTATTTCAAGAAAACCTTTGCATATAACACTAAGAAAAGTTTTTTTTTTAATGCCATATGTGTACACTATTCCTAATGATTTACAAATCCTTTTCCACATTTATTTCACTTGGTTCTAACTTATAGTAACCATAAGATAAGTAAGGAAGATGCTTTATCCCCATTTTGCACATGGCTAATGAGAGATGAAACATCACTAGGCCCTTAGTCTTCTGATTCAACTCCAACATACCTACACTCACAAACACATCCACATACACTCATGCACATGCACTCACACTTGCATGCATGCTTTAAAAGTCATTTTAGAGATTTGTCAACATGAGACAGACTTGCTTTTATTTCCATAGGGATAAATTTGATAATGAGGCCACTATTTTGGGAAGAAAATTAATTACCAAATAAAGAGATAAACAAAGAGGGCTAAAGAGTCATTATTTTTCACAGCAACACTTAATTAATAATATCCATCATTAGAACATCTTCTTTCCTTTCAAAATGTGTGAAATGGAAACACAGTGGTAGCAGTCACAAATGCGTTTGCTATTTCAATGCTGGAAGATACCACGTGGACTGTTTGATTCAATCTCCTCTTTTACTGCTAAGAAGACTGAAGTACAGAGAAGTAAAGGATTAACCTAGTCTCTCATCTAATCCAGTGCTAGATGAGCTTTAGATCACTTTGCATGAAAACCTGAAACTGAGAACAATGGCCTCTTGGTGTATGCTATCTCTGTTTATAAGGCTGTTATGTCTGAGAAACCTTTTAATCCAGCTGACCTGTTTTGAGTCAATGGCTTTAATATAATTTTCCTTGGCAGATCCCAGATGATTCTAATGAGCAATTGCTCTTCTGAATGATTGGAGATTGACCCTCTAATATGTAGAGGATAAGCACCTTCCATCTAAAATCTGAGCACACAATTTTCTGACAGACTTCTTTCCAGAGGCTAAAATTGGTTTCAGGTCTGTCAAGTCTCAGAGTTAGTTCCAGGTGTTGACTGCAACTTTTCTGCATCTTTGAAACTCTGAAAATAATATATACATATTGAAAAATAAATGCGATGTATTTTCATATGTATGTGTGTATATATACATATATATATATACACACACACACATATACATATATATACACACAAATATATGTATTGGTCAGAGGTTAAATACTATATTTTAGAAGGCCATGGATTGTGGTAGCTTGGATTCATAGGATATAAGATGTATAGGCAAGTTACCATTGTGTAAGTGAGGACTAGAGCTATGCCTGGTAAACTAGGGGAGATCAGGTCATATGTGAGTGTGTGACTATTTTTATTCATAGATTTCCAGACTCTTTGTGCTCCCTTGTTTTCTGGCTTATGTCACAAGAGATTAGAAACTGCAGACTCAGAGTTGGGGTTTGAACCTGGTTCTCCTGATCCTTCTAGCATTGTGCTCTTTTTACCAATGCACCCTGTAAGTTTGTAGCTACTCTAGGAATCTACCGTTGTTTTAGTCAAATACTATCTGGATGAAGAGCCTAATATAGTGTGGAGTTTTGTGACCAGGGCTGGTGAAGATGATAATGAGAACCACAGCAAGGCACCATTAGGCTTGACTAATACTAAGTTACTTTTTCTTTAGTCATTACAATCTTAGGATTTATGGATATCAGTATCAGTAGGTGCTTCTTGGGAAACCCATGTGTCCTTTATTCATTCAGCAAGTATTTAAGCACTGTGCTGCAACATTATAGACAGATTAAAGAATGGAAGGAGGAGACCCCCCCCACACACACATAACTAGTGAAGGTTCTAGGTTTAGTGTGTCATGGATATAGGACTTGTAAAAGCAAGGTGGTTACACTGAGTACATAGTCACAGATGTAGCATATCGTGTTTCTTGCCTCTTTCCTATATAGTACTTGACTTCTTGAGACAACTCTCATGCAAGTGAAATGCTTCACATCGAGTAGCTCCTACTTCTCACCTTTCATTTTTAGGGTTTTATCACTGTTTTAGAAAAGCTTACATTTACAGTCTATGTGCTTCATTTAAGCACATGTTTACAAGCATAGGGCTCTTCTGGGTCCTCCACCAGGATGTGTGAGAAAGGCCAGATCTTTCCTGAGGAAGAGAAAATAGAGAACATTGTCATGTGTTCTTGAAGCATGTCTCTGCCTTAGCTTTTTAGTGTCTCTGAAGTTCATCCTTTGATGATGGTTTTAATGGTTCTAATACCAAGTTTAGAAAAATCTTTCTTCTGTGTTCTAGGCACTTTGTTGTCTATAATATAGAGTTAAGAGACTGAAAAGTGTCAGATACTGTTGGCCTCATTTTATAACCTAAATAAACTGAGGCCCAGAGGAATAAGTAATTTGTCCGAGGTCATGCATATTAAGTAGTAGAGCCATGATTCACTTCTACATTTTTCTAATTCCAAAGGTGGCCCACTGCCCTTTTCAGTATGCCATGGGGCATAGGATAGTGTTTCGGGGTCATTGTTTTCCAAATCCTTTTGTGTTCCTCTAGTAGAATGCTACAGTGATTTTTAGGATGAATTAACTCATAGTGATGTCATAGCAGTAAATAATTATTTGTTGAAGGCCTATGTTTTTGTGATCCATTTTCTTGTTTGTTTGTTTTTTACAGCTACTGAGCCCCCATGAAATCAAGTGCCATCTTCTTCAAAGGACTTAATGGCTTGTTAGTTATTTGTACTCAGAATTTTCCCCTAAAGGGTACTATATTCAATTTGTAGATATCCTTTTTAATAGATAATCCCTAACTAGGACAATCTAAATGTCATTTCCATTTGAGGGGTTAACCCAAATTTGCCTTTCTAAGAACATTTTATATTATTTAGTGTTGAAATATTGGAATAAGTTACTTGTCCTATTAGTCCTCTTTGTCTTTCAAGTTTTATTGCCTTTGTCTCCCCTGCCCACTTGTGTCCAGAGAACAGAATTTACCCCATTATCTGTAACAACATGAGTCTGTTGCACTTAAATTATTTTTGAGAGTCTGTTTCTTGCAATAGTGCTGAGTAAAGTATTAAGGTATTAAAGAATACTTTAATTAAAGAACTATTAAAGAACTAGAATGTAACGTGGCTCCCAGGGTAGACATGTGTCCATTTTCTTTTTCTGGCCTCCCATAGCCAAAATTCAGTTACCGTTGAAACCCCTAATAGAGAACCCATTTCTTTTGTTTATGAAACCCTATTACTATTTAAAGCAAAAGATAGCTCCCAGATCTTAAATGATTTAACAGAGAAATTCTAATCAGAGCTTATCTACTGCAAGGGCCATATTAACCACATTTGTACATCAGCAGAGTAGGCTAAATTTTCCTTTATGGCCTAATGTCTGAACAACTTGATAAACTAGGTTCTCTTGCACTGGCCCTGGACACTTAACTGCTGCTTGGGCTAGCACAAATACTGCAGTTAGCATCACATGTTATTAAAGTTGAACGATGATTAGAAAGTGGATATATTTTGTTGCTTCTCTGTAGAATTAAACAACACAAGATACGGAGGTGCTGCAGGACCATAACTTGTGTCCGAGTCTACAGTGAATGTGAATAAATATTGTATATAAAGAAATCTGAGGGGGGATAGCATTTGCTAACCAAAACCTTAAGTTTCTCCCTTACTTCTTTATGTTTTTTTTTTGAGTTGGAGTTTCACTCGGTCGCCCAGACTGGAGTGCAGTGGCCGCTCCTGGCCACCGCAGCCTCGCCTGCTGGGCTCCAGCGATCCTTCCGTCTCAGTCTTCCGAGTAGCCAGAATTACAGGCGTGCACTACCACACCCGGCTGATTTTTTGATTTATTGTAGAGATGAGGTCTCGCTGCCCAGGTGGCTGCCCGCGGGCTCAGGCAATCCACTCACCTTAGCCTCCCAAAGGCGCGGGATTACAGGCTGAGCCACCAAGCCCGGCTTTTTCCCTTACTTCTTTAAATGCACGTATTTATCATTCACTTACCAGTTTGTGATCATAGGCTGTAGTATTTTAATTAGCAATTACTGCAGAGTATCTCATAGCTGACCCAGTGCATAATTAAAATAATCATGGCAGTAGACTTTGCAAGCTAGCTTCCAGGGAACTTAGGCAGAATTTTAAAATAATGTTCTGCTTTAGATTCTAGGACTCTAATCTCTGCCTTTCCCAATTTTCAATAATGTCCCCTCTTTTTTGATACCCTGTGGTCACTTAGGAATTTGCGCAGATGGAGTCTGCAATAGTCCTATTCAGATACTTAAACCTTAGTGTGAATGGAGGAGGAGGGAATCAATGTTATTTCATGAAAATCAATGTGCTACTTCTTCCAAGGGATTATTTCCATTTAAGCCTGATCTCTAATGGTGAAATAAATGATTTTGTGACTTGTAAAAGTAGTTCATGCATGTGGAAAGGAAAAGGATTTGGGTTTATGTGGAGTCTTCTGATCTAAGAAATCATACCTTCATTTTAGAAGTTTAATTTGTATGTATTTATTCTATGAAATATTTTATTCAGTTGTTCATTTAACTCTTCATCATTGAAAATTCTCATTTATTTCATATTAGCCAAATAACTCATTCACCAGTCTGACATTTTTCTATGTTAATCTCATCTCTCTTAATCCTTTGGAAACTTCTAGATGGAAGTGTCATTTTATTAAAATTTAATGCCAACTTGACCCTTAAAGTGTGGGCATTTGGCAGAATTATCATCAGGTGTAAATTGTAGTCTGGGCTTCAGGTGCACATGATCACTTTTGGTTTTGTCCCATGTATTAATTAATGTGCCGTACCACATTTAGCAGAAGCTCTGAGAAAAATGGATCTTAGATATTTGAGAATATTTATAAAGCAAAATGTCTAAATCTACTATGGAGAAGTAAGTGAGGTTACTTCTCTCTCTCTCTCTCTCTCTCTGGGTATATGGGTGTGTGTATAGCATTAAAACAAAAAGCATCTCTTCATCTTCACTGTATTCATCTAAAAGGTTTAGGCCATTTTAGTCCTGCTTCAGTCTAAGAGGAAGCAAAGAAACATGGAAACACTATAGGTGATATTTCACAAGGACCCTTATGATGGAGATAAGGCTGATAGTGAATTGGTTGCATACTCTTCTGCTAAGATCATATTTTACGTGGAACACATATTAGCTTTTGGTCTGAAATCCAAGAGACTAAGTAAATAATAAACAGTTTTAAGAAGATAGGGAAAATGCAAGTAATAAAGTAGTATTTACTACTGTCAGGAGTCCTCATCATTTAGACACTTAATTTTATTTGAATGAGAGTGTAGATACATGGCTGTGTTTTTTTAGTGTTCCCTGTAGTGTCAAGCATTTATGAGTATTTAATAAATTTTTCTCATAATTAATATCCCAAATGGATTGGGATTTTCTCTGGGGGATGATAGAACTAGAGGCTTAGGAATCTGTGGGAAAGATTAAGTGTATTTTTTTATGAATTACTATTTGTGTCTGAAGGCATCCTGATTTACTTATTCATTGTGTTCCTTGCCTCAAGCTCAGTTCTGTATGGGGAACTTGTGGTTTAATCTGAGATATACATAGGGCTATTTGCTGAGTTCTGTGTAAAAGGTACATGCTCTTGTATTTAGAACAAAGAGCAAATAGCCTTTGTGGGAGGGGGAAATCAGGGTGGATTCTATGAAAGAGTTGGCAATTAAAAGGAATAATGAAGAATGGATGAAGTTTTGACAGAGAGAGACAGGTCTGATGGGTGGGATCAAGATATTAGAAATAAGGCAATGAATAAATATTTTCTTTTACTTTTTTGTTTGTTGGTTTTTTAATGTAGCCGACAGCATAATCAGAAGAGCATTGGAAGGCACAATTCATCCTTGTGATGAGTGAGGCAGAGATGACATAAACAGTGGTGCTTCTGTTGGTGTCAGTCCTGAGCCTAAGTTTAGCATCTTTATTGAAAATGCAGACAATACTGTTTTAATGGATAACACAGTGTGGTAGTGATATGGTGTTTGTCCATGGGAAGGGAAGGGTTGGGACTAGGAGGCAGGGTTAGACTTCAGAAGACTTCTGCATATTAGAATCCTGATCACAGACATATAGAATAGCATTCAGTAGAGATCAAGGAATTGGTAGTCTAATTCTGCCATTATAATAGGCAGGCCAAGCCCAGCTGGATAAGGAAATTCATAAAAATTCACAAAGACTTGACCTGGAAATAATCACATCTCCTTTTATATGAGCACAGTCAGACACTGGGGACCTTCAGGCCATTCTAAGACTTGGCTTTCCTGAATAAATGTAAAGAACTTTTACAGGTTACAATAAAAATGCTACTATGTATTGAATATGTACTATTTATTGTGACAGATAATGGCTAACATTTATTGATTATTTGCTTTGTGCCAGGCCCAAAACTAAGTATAATCTTAAACCTCCCAAGTAGCCTTGCAAGATAGGTCTTTATCCCCATTTTACAAGTCAAGAAGCAAGCTCTGGAAGATTCAGTAACTTACCTGAGGGCCTATATGAAAAAGCTACAATTCCAGATTTACTCCCAAGTCAGTATTTGCCTTATTTCACCTTGTTGTTTTCCACCAAAAAATACAAATATATGCATAGAAAATCAAATCTGAAAAAGGATATACAGAATGTTACAATTAATATAAATTTGAAATCATACAAAACTATCCGTTTTAATGCTCTTATAATATTTGGTAATAGTGTGAAATGTACATGGGAGTGGTAAACATCAAATCGAATTATGGTTATTCTGGAAAAGGAAGGAAGGGTTAAACTTTATCTTAATATTTATTTTGCTTACAAAAGGAAGAAGAAAAGAGAAACCCTGAGACAAATAAGAATGTTAAAATTTATTCACACTGTTTCATGGGTATTATTATTTTTTATACTTTCTTTGTTTGTAACATTCAAAAGATGAAAAACAGGTCTGAATCACCAGCTTTGATGACACTTAAATTGGAAGGAGGAGTGAGCTGACAATGCATGTACCTTTAAAGTCCCTCTAGGCAAGCTGTGAAACTCTGTGGTTCTCTGATGACTAATGTCCTTATTAGCTTGACCTCTTTATAGCTTCCTAAATTTAAGATACAGAATGATGATACAAAGAAAAGTCTTCTATCTATCCTTGTTTCTCTCTTGTTTTTAAACTATTGCCTGAGGGCCTATGTGAAAAAGCCACAATTCCTGGCTGACTCCAAAGCCCATGCTTGCCTCACTTTGCCATGTTGTTTTCCACCAAAAAATATAAATATGTACAAAATAAGCATAGAAAATAGCATGATTTTGAAGTTTCTGCATCCATTCAGTATGATATTTTGAAAAGAACCTGGGCTCTGAAATCATACTGACTGAGGTTTGAATCTCAGCCCTGCCACTGATACCCTGAGGCTGAGGACAAGTTACTAAACCTCTCTGAGCCTCTACTGCTTCTGTGAAATGAAGACTATCTCTTAGGACTGTTGTGAGGGGTTAGAGATGACCTGTACAAAGAGTTGAGCACATACTTGGTACTCGTAGTAGGTTATTTCACTTGGCTGCTAAGGTTCTATACAAGTATCCCTACCATTTGATTCTCTCTTAAATATTTCTTGTATCTGTTCACTTCTCTCTATTCCCAATGCCATCACCCTGTTCAGGCTACACTGCTCTCTCACCTGGACCTGACAAGCAGCCTCCTAACTGGTCTCTGTGTTTGCACTGGCTCCCCTCCAATTTTTTATTTTTTGCTTCCCTGTAGTCAGATCTTTCAGAAACCCAAATCAGACCACACCTTTTTTCTTTGCTTATTCCAGTCTTTTATGTTTCCTGTTGGGCACTCCTCTAGCTGTCACTGCTATCCTCTCTCATCTTCTTTGTCACTGCTGTCTCCTTGATGGAGGTTGCATTTCATGCCTCACCTACACTAAGTTTTCAGTAACTTGTTTTTTATGAGTTGGAGTCTCACTCTGTCGCCCAGGCTAGAGGGCAGTGGCACACTCAAGGCTACCACACCTTGACCTGCTGGGTTCAGGAGATCCTTCCGCCTCAGCCTTCTGAGTAGCTGGAGCTACAGACATGTGCCACCATGCCCGGCTAACTTTTTGATTTATTGTAGAGATGAGGTCTCGCCCAGTTGCCCAGACTGGTCTTGAACCTGTGGGCTCAGTCCTTTCACCTCTGCCTCCCAAAGTGCTGGGATTATAAGCGTGAGCTCCCCAACCCGGCCTAGTTTTCAGTAACTTGAATGTTCCATCTTCTCTCTTGCCCTTGCATCTTGTCCTCTTTCCCCTGCACCTTGCTTTGCCTCACCTTTCCAATTCTTACTCATTCTTCAGGCTTCATTGTAAACCTCAGTTTCTCTAATAGACCCTGCTTGACCCCTAAACAAGGTTAAACCTTCCTACTGTGTTTTCATCTCCCCTCCTGCCCTTCCCCAGTCTTCTTCAAACATTGTATTATATTTGAAGTCTGTGTTCTACTCTAGCCCTGCACCCTTCATGAGAATAGAGTGCATCAAAGTGACTGTTGTGTCTACAGCTTAGCTATCAGGTAATAGGTACTCAATAAGTGTTGGTTTGGTTGTTTGAATGAATAAATGAACATTGAGATTGATCAAGTCTTGCTCCTACACTTTTCTCACTGTGTGTTCCTGGTTAAATGACGTGACTGACCTGACCTGCAGATTTCCAACATCTGAAGTGAGATAACACTATCCAACTCTAGTATGTTGTGAGTTGCAAGTGAGCCAGTAGATGTAAACTGTTTGGCACATAGTGAATGAATACTACTTTTCCTTTATAAGTAGAAACAGTAGAGATTTTCCAAGAAAATGTAAATGTGCTTTTAAAATATAAAAACAAAAATACTACTTATGTAGCTAGTAACACACCATACACCTTTCTACTTATAAACTAACTAGAGCAAGTCTCTGAGAACCTATTATCAGCAGCTTATCTCAGCAGAGGTGTGTAATCCAGTTTCTACCTAGCAGTGCCCCTAGGCCATTTTCAGTCTTCCAACTGTCCTGTCTGTATTGCTTCCTAACTGCTAGTTGGAGAAGGTGCTCAAGACTGCATCACACCTGTTTGTTACCCATTGTGTGCCTTAGCTGCCCTCCTGTGACTCTCAAGTTCTCAGAGGAGCTATCTCCCTAGCCCTCCAATTCTAAACCCACTTCTAAATTGTTCTTTCCCAACTGTGGTGACTGATCTGGAGTCCTGTGGGTAGGCCTTCCAGCTGTCTTGTAGAAGGGAGCCAGGTATCAACATTATCTCTGACTCCATTTGGTCCTAATTTATTCTTTTGGGACCATTCTTTTTAATTCAGAGGTAATAAGACTAGGATTTTTAAAAAGCAAATAAGATTTTTGAATTATAAACTAGTGGTGTAGAAAATTTGGAAAGCAAAGATCAAAGGCAAACAAAAATGACATGTGATTTTATTTCCCATCTGCAAGCAATGTTGCCATTTTGTATTTTTTTCAGTCTTTGTTCTTTTCTTAAAAAATAAAGTTCACTCCCAGGCACAGTGGTGTTCAGCCTGTAGCCCCACCTACTTGGGAGCTTGAGGCAGGAGGATCACTTAAGCCAGGATTTTGAGTCCATGGTCACCAGGATTTTGCCTGTAAATAGCCACTGCATACCAGCCTGGGCAACACTGGTGAGACCCAGATTCTAATAATAATAATAATTTTTAAAAATAAAGTTTATTTTATTTTTAATTTTCTAAAGCCATACATATTTGTGAAAAAAAAAAAATATATAACAGCCATAGTTTCGTGACTTAAATAACTACTGTTAATATTTGTATGTATTTTATTTCTGATTCTTTAAAAAGTAAAAATTATATAAATCATGCATAGATTCTCATGGTAAATTTTTAAAACTTTACAGGTAAAAGGAATTTATCCTTTGCTTCTCCCCCATTTTTCCTCCAGAGTAACACTTTTGTTCATTTAGTGTGTATCCTTCCAAAGAAGATGAGAGTTGTTAGTGGCATCTAGTGGGTAGAAGCTAGGGTTGCTGTTAAGCATCCTGTAAGGCACAAGAATTAACTCTGCCCCCCCAACAAAGAATGTCTGATCTCAAATGTTAATAGTGCCACTGCTGAGAAACACTCCTCTGGATTTCATTCTGTGAATACTCATACACACACATACATGCACATATACATATACAAATAATTAGTTTTATGTTTTTTAAATGTAAGTGGCATCATACTTTTGTTTTTGTTTTTGCCTCTTGCTATTTGCTCTTACCAAGATGCCTTGGAAATAATTTCAACTCTGTTTATATAGTTCTACCTTATTTATTCTGTGCATAATTTTCCAGAATATGGGTTTTCCATTTATTTTAGTTAATCAGTGCTCTATATGGTCATTTAGGCCATTTTTGATATTTTTTATTATCTTTGTAAGTGTTTCTTTGTATTTCTCTGGAGAGTATATTTAGAACTAGAATTGCTGGGTTGCAAGATATTACTTCTGAAAATGTGCTTTTTAAAAAAGATTTGGATTGCTTTGTATATACAATTGTATTAAACCACTCTTATTGTTTAACATTATATCATGATCCCCAACAGAGACAGAGTTATTGGTGTATCAAACCTGTTTTCTCTTTTTTCTGGACCCCTGACTAGACTACATTTCCCAGCCTACTGTGCAGGTAATTGCGGCCTATGACGCCATTCTATACAATAGAATATGAGTGGAAGTGATTTTTGCTACTTACAGTCCTAGCACATAAAAAACCTCCCTGTCATGATCATCCATGCTCCTTCTCCAACTTCTGGGTAGATAGTGACACTAAGGGTAACTTCGGAAGCTGCCAAGTAAATATGGCAGAGCATGGGTCTCTGAATGCCTGTGTGGAACAGAGTCCCATCTTTAGCCTATTCTATCCTGTTAATATGGTACCACCTTGGACTTTGATGAGCAAAAACCTTTTTTGTATTGTCAGTGAAATGTTTGGTGCTTGTTATAGCAGCTGGCACTACCCTAATTAGTAGACTGAGTATTTTTTATTTCATTAAATGTCTTGAAAACATTATTTTCAATAACTCTTTCATATCTGATAACATGGCTATGCCATAATTTATTTAATCATTCTGCTGTTACTGAGCATTGAATATGTTTATAATTTTTTCTATAATATGAAAACCTTTCTACAAAAATCTTCATCCAACTTTCTCATTTTGTGTTTATAAAGCAAAGTTTTTTAACTGGGAAAGATATTTCCCCAGGGGACATTTGGCAATATCTGGAGACATTTTTGATTGTCACAACTTTAGAGGGGGGTGTATTCCTGGTATCTACTGAGTAGAGGGCAGGTGTACTGCTAAAATCCTACAAGGCATAGAACAGCCCCCAAAACCAAGAATTATCCTGTCCAAAATGTCAATAGTGCCAGAGCTGGAAATTCCTGGTCTTGATTCTAAAAAGATTACTTCATCAAAGGACACTTTTCAGATTTTTAATTTTGTTCTGTCAATTTGCTTCTCAGAAAGGCTTTAACAGTCTATATTTCTTCAAGGGGGTACTTGAGAGTACCTACCTACCTCACCCCGTTTATGCCAATATGGTGATTTTTTTTTGACTTGGAGTCTCACTCTGTCGCCCAGACTGGAGTGCAGTGGCCGCTTCCAGCCACCACAGCCTCAACCTGCTGGGCTCTGGCGATCCTTCCACCTCAGCCTTCCAAGTAGCTGGAATTACAGGCATGCGCTACCACGCCCGGCTGATTTTTTGATTTATTGTAGAGATGAGGTCTCGCTGCCCAGGTGGGTCTTGAACCCGCGGGCTCAGGCAATCCACTCACCTCAGCCTCCCAAAGGCGCGGGATTGCAGGCTGAGCCACTGAGCCTGGCTATTATGGTGATTTTTAAAAAATATTTTACTATTTTAAAAGTGAAGAAAAATCTTGTCTTCCTTTATGTCCTGTTAGTTACTAGTGAAGATTAATTTTCCCATATGTTTGACTGGTTTTTTACATCCTATTAGTGAATTTTATGTTCTCATTTCTTACTTGTGACAGATTTTGGGGAAATTGTTTTGCTATTTTCTTTATGACATTTTCCATGTTTTTGACATAAATTTAAAATTTTTGGTCATTTCTTTTGATTTTATTCTTTGTGATTTTTATTTTTTGTATGCTTAGAAAGTCCTTCCCCATTCAGAGATTAAGTCATTACTTATATTTGCTTCTATTTTCATTTTTTTGTCCATCTGATATTTATTTTGAAAAACTATATAACTTTTTTGTTCCGTCACTATTTAGTTGGTAATTCTTTATTTCTCCATTGATCTTATAAACGAGATTTTCAAAAGCACCTTTAGCATAACTTGAAGCAAATAAACCTACATTTAAACATGTTTCTTACAATAAAAAATTTAACACAAATGTGAACCATAGCCTAGAAGCAGGAAATGAAGTGGACATTTAGAGAACAACAGATATGCCAGGAGGTCTGTGTTGTAAGGAGGGAGATAAAAAAGAAAGTTAGAGCTGGGCTCGGTGGCTCAGCCTGTAATCCCGCGCCTTTGGGAGGCTGAGGTGAGTGGATTGCCTGAGCCCGCGGGTTCGAGACCCGCCTGGGCAGCGAGACCTCATCTCTACAATAAATCAAAAAATCAGCCGGGTGTGGTAGCGCATGCCTGTAATTCTGGCTACTCGGAAGACTGAGGCGGAAGGATCGCTGGAGCCCAGCAGCGGCCACTGCTCTCCAGTCTAGGGTGACAGAGTGAGACTCCAACTCAAAAAAAAAGAAAGTTGGAATCACGTTGTGAAATCACTACTTGCCTGGCTTAGGGGTTGGATTAGTATGCACTGGGAAGTCTTAAAAGGTTTTGAAGCAAAGAGCTGGCATAATCAGAGCTATAGTCTAGGGAAATTAATAGAGTGGTAGAATGGAGAGGGTAGCAGCCAGGCGACCAGTCAAGAGGCTGTCAAAGCAATGCAGGTGAAAGATAAAGAGGCCAGCAGTAGGAATGGCCTAAAGTAAGAACAGGGGTCTCAAAAGGCAAGGTCCTAAAGGAACCAGGAAGAACTGCAGATGAGTGAAATGTGTTGAGATGTGGGGAGTGGTGGAGTGCATATGTGCTCTCTAATAAGGACAGCTACTGTTCAGTCAGGCGTGCTTTTCTATGTGGGATTATGGATCAGTGTTGTCAGATCTGGGTTTTTTTGTTGTTGTTGTTCCTAGGGAAGTTGGAAACCTGAATTTTTATGTGAGATTTCCTAATTAGGCAAAATACTATGTGACCCAAATGAAGCATGTTTGTTGGCCACCATTTGCTACACCAACATACCTCAGAAATAGATTCAGAAGGACATACCCATCATTAGATATAGGGAAACAAGGAGATTTAAAGGATAAAAAATTTAACACAAATGTGATATGGCTTAGTGGTGGCATAGATAGGCTCCTGAGCTGGAATGACTGGGCACGTATGCTAGCACACATCTTACTAATTGGATTGCATTGGGCAAGTCACTTACCCTATCTGCTGTAAAGTGGGGATGATAATAATATCTGTCTCATGGGATTGTTGTGAAGATTAAATGTTTTAATGCAAGTAAAATGTTTAGGCCAGTGCTTGACACAGAATACCCCCTCAGCAGGTGACTGCTATTTTACATAGTTATTAGAATGAACACTACAGGTAAGAGAGCAGGCTGTAGGCACAGCCATCTTGGCTTTGAATCTCTGACACTTTACTTCACCTCTCTATGCCTCATCTGTAAGATAGAGAATAACAATACCTCCTAATTTTGTTGCTTATAAAGTCTCCAGCACAATGCTCTGGTAATAACTAGATTTGTTGAATCTTCTTGAAACAACTTAAGCTTCCTAATGAGAAAAGCAAATCAGAGTGCTATGCCTGGTTCATTAACTGATTATGATGCCACTTCTTTTTCTCTTTAAGTATTCTCTCTTTGCCTTTGGTCTTCATCAGTAAGAGTCTTTGTAGTTAAAGTTGCAGATTGCTCTCATGTAGGAAGAAGTTGTTGTCCCAACTCTCCATGCCCTTAAGTTGGTCCCTCCTCTTCATTCCCACTACTGCTGCTCGGTTCAGGCCCTTAGAACCTCTTTCCAGACTTTATCATTCAACTCCCAGCCCGCCTTCCTCTTCAGTCATGCCCCTGCCACATCCTTCATACCTTCTTACTACCCTGGTGATTTTAATGTATTACAAAACCAGAGTTAATTATTACTTTAGTTCTTGTTGTTGCTATGGTTTGCTTGCTTTTGTGTGTGCCAGTCACTATTATCAGACTATCCAACTGAAGTATAAAACCTCTTTCTAGGATGTCAAATATATCAGCTGATCTATTCCTTTTACTGTTTCTGGAGAAATCCTTTTTTGCAGGCTTTTGTATCCTGCTACAAACTTGGCATGGCTCTAGGCCCCTACACAGCTACCATTCTGAGACTTTCCTCCCTGTGAATTCCTTTTGCCCCTTCCCTGTGTTGTAGCCTCTGTTTCCTAGATCGCTTCTTTTTGACTTATACCAATATGATACTGGCATATACACTGTTTAGTTCTTGGAGAAAAGGCGTGTGATAGGTAAGGTTTTTGAGACTTTGAATGTCTCAAAATTCTGTAATTTTACCCTAGACCTTAATAGATAGTTTGGATAGGAATAGAATTAGAATGCTATTGTCCCGAATTTTGATGGTTTTTTATCTATTGTCTTTTAGCTTTCAATTCTGTTGAAAAATTGAATGCTACTCTGGTTTCTAATTATTTGTATATTATCAGATTTTACTCTATGGAATATTCTATGGTATCTTTTTCTTTTCTTTTTTTTTTCTTAATTGTCTAGAAGCTTGTGTGTTTAATTTCTCAGAAATTATCTTTTTAAAATTTTTTGATAATGTCTTTCCATTTTCTTTGTTTTCTATATCTAGAACTTTTTAAAAAATTCAATATGATCTATATCTAGAACTTTTATTAATCAGATGTTAGACTTCTTGGGTTAATCCTCTAATTTTATTATCTCCCCTCATCTTTTCTACTTTTTTTTTTTTTTTTTTTGAGTTGGAGTCTCACTCTGTCGCCCATACTGGAGTGCAGTGACCGCTTCTGGCCACCGCAGCCTTGACCTGCTGGGCTCCAGCGATCCTTCTGCCTCAGCCTTCCAATAGCTGGAACTATAGGTACGCGCTACCACACCCGGCTAATTTTTGCTTTATTGTAGAGATGAGGTCTCGCCAAGTTGCCCAGGTGGGTCTCGAACCCGCGGGCTCAGGCAATCCACTCACCTCAGCCTCCCAAAGGCGCGGGATTACAGGCTGAGCCACCGAGCCCGGCTCTTTTCTACTTTTTTTAAAATTATCTTTCCTGTGAAGTGATATTCTGCTTTAGTTTGTTCTACTTCATGTACTCTTTTGGCCGTCATTTAAAATTCTGAAGACTTCTCTTATTTTCTTAATTTTTCTTTTGTATGACACCCAAAAGGTTCATGGCTGCAGTGTGTTATTTTATGTTTCTGAAGACTTTATATTTTTGAAGGTATTTTTTTCCCATTCTTTTATATCTATTCCTCTTGAGTTCCTTTTTTCTGTTTGTTTGTTTTCATCACTGTCTTTGAAGTTAAAAGTTTCTTCAATGTCTAGTAATGTTTGACTGACTGCTCCTATTAGGAGTGAAGCACTAAAGTGAGGCCTAAACTTTACCTGTCCTATACAATGTCCACTTGTATACCTAATCCTGAATTGTACCCCAAATGTTTAAAATAAAGTACGTACATATATAATAAAAAAGAAAAAGAAAGGAGTAAAGCACTAAAAACTGATCAGTGCCTTTTTATGTTCTTGTCCACAGATGGATTTCAATGCAGATTGAAAAGACAGTGAGCTTTTTTTTTTACCTGGGGAATCCCCTCATGTTAGTATGTGCACATATTTTCTTTGGGTCAATTTTTCTAGACACTTCCAGTGTAGCTGCCAGCATTCTGGAAACTGAGCAGAACAAAGAGGCTTATAATGTGGGGAAAGGAGTGCTAGGTGAGGAGAATCTCACCATTCAGAATGCAGACTTTCACTGACCTGCTTTGATTTTAGTGTGACATTTCATTTGTCTTCATCTCTAAACATCTTCAGACAGTAGGCTTCCCATCTTGTGCCAGACTAGGGGAGCAGATCTAGGATTTTACTGTTTCTTACGTTTATATCCCATCTTCTGTTCTTAGCCCTGCACCCCTTCTCCTGAACTTCAGAAGCCCTTAGCGTTTCAGTTCCTGAAGCTTCCAGGATTCTGCAGCTGGACTTGGCTTGCCTTTTATTGGCACTTCTCTTTGCCGGCAATTTGGTTTCCGTTTTCTCTGTCCTACTAATTCAGTTACCATTCACCCATCTGCTTTCCATCTTCTAAAATTTTGTGGATATCTTTCATCTGCTGTCATCTTTCTCAATCTTTGTGTTTTTATAGGCTAATAGCCTTAAAATTTTTTTTGTTGTTCACTTTTTTTTTACTGGGATTCCTAGCAGAAGTTGAGAAATTGGGGGTTTCCATTTGCCTAGAAGTCAATTGTACTTTTTTCCAGTTTGTCTCCTTCTAAGCTGTGTTCTTTGGAGCAGATGCCTTGTCTCATTCATTTTTATATTTCCAGGACTTTGTACATAGTAGGCACTCAAATGTTTGCTGGATGAATGAATAAATAAGTAAACTGAAGTATTTTTTGTTAGTTTTGCAAAACATTCATTTTCTTGTTGTTTTTTGAAGCACAGAGATGATGATGTGAGTCTCAATTCTGCCATTGCGGTGAGGCGAGGCAGATCTTTGAACGCAGCTGGTATTCATAGTATGTGCAAGTTACTTAGAGCTCCCAGTGGGCATTGTTATGCAGCGATTTTTATTAAGTATCCAGTGATGAATATATCTCCCAGACTCTTATTACCAGCCCCCTGAAGCACATCCTTGATGCCCCCAGCTGACTTAATCACCACATTGCTTTCAAGTACCTAACACGTGTTTAATGCTCTACTCTGGTTTGCCTCTGATGGCACCCATGAGAAGTATGAGGACCACTATTTATCTTGTTAGAGAGAAGACACTGGAAGGAACATCCCAAGGGGAAACATAATCCACCTGGACACATCTGGATATGCTGTAAAATATTGACACATCCCAAGGGGAACCTAGAGTATAGGTTGTGTAGAGTGACCTCTACCTTTTGTCATCAGTTCAGGAAGCTTACATTTGTTACACCAAAAATTAGGTTAAAAAAAAATCAAAGTTCTGTCTTTTTGATAGCTCAGCAAATACAAATCACGATTCCATGTTTTTAAAATGAAATTTAAATGATCACACTTTTATACTTATGAAAACTAGGATTTTAGTACTGGCATTTGTGCTTCTTTCCAACCTTTATTTTGCATCTCCTCTGTACGTAAGAAGTTAGCGTTAACCTCTTACCTTCACTTAATGATAGTTGGCATTCCTACCTATTTTTCTTAAACAAGTACAGAATGAAATCACTAAATCAGTTACCATTTATGGAAACCCCAGAAGCCTCTTTCTGAAAAACTCTACCGGTAGTCTTAGAACTTAAAAACCAAAACTTGTTTATTTGCCCTCCTATTTTCTTTTTTATTTCTTCTCTTCCTTCCATCCTTTTGAATATAAAATCAGGTTAAATAAGCTAATAAGATGACTGGTACAATCAGATATGATAAAACATGTGGTTTTGGGGGGAAATGTGCTACTACTTTCTTGGCAAGGAACCAGAGTAGGAAAAGGCTGAATCCCATCCCCATCTGGAATGGGACACCATCAGAAGTAGTCACTCACCACCTCACCTTTTCCCTCCCATTGTTTTCTCCCTTTAACAGTAACCCAACCATCACTTCCTCTTTCATTATTTGCTTGACAGAGGGTAAACCAATTCATTCCTAATCCCAGAGTTTTTCAGAAAGAGGCTTCTAAGGTTTCCATAAAATGACATGATTTCCAGCAGTCTTTGTTTAATACCATATAATACTTTGAACAGAACCTTCTGGAAAGGGGCCTTGTCATTCTAAGAGTTGATCTAATTCTTCCTTTCTGTGGAGCTCCCAGTACACATGCATTACTAACACACATGTAAATGGTCCTGTCTGAATTCATAGCCCAGTGCCACTGTTGAATACCATCTGTATCCCTGAATGGAATAAACTTATACCTGAAACATAGCCCATCTTCTGAATGTCTGTAATTATAAGCATTCTGGAGTAGCTTTCAGGGATTTTTCAGGTATGCCAGACACATTAACTAGTCCTAGACTAGGGACATTCTCTAAACTTTTCACTCATATATCTGCATTTATATGTAGTACTGAGGATAATATTAATCAAATAACTTGCATCTCTTTTTACACTTATGGGCAGATCAGCAAACTTTAAGACTTACAGAGGTAGTTTTTATATCTAGAGGAATGGGAGTGAAAAATTATGTTACGCAGAAAACATCAATGTAACAGAATGTTTGCAGGTTTTTTCTTCCCTAGTCTTAATAAAATTCTAAGTCTGTATCCAGTTTATGATACAGTTTGACAATGGCCATTTTAATAAAATATTGCAAATTAGAAACACCTGCCTGCTAAGCTATTCTAAGCACTTAATTGTAAACAGCAATAATAAAGAGTCCCTTTTAGAACAGATGTCCTTGCCTTCTTCCTCATTCTTTGTGTGGGATTTCTGGAGGAGGCAATGCAATATGATGGAAATACACAGGTTTGCAATCAGGTATGATTGGATTTAAATTTCAGCCTTGCTGTTTATTAGTTATTTGACTTTGAACCAGTTGTTTAATGTTTATTTTCTCATCTGCAAAATGAAAATAAAAATTCCTACTTCATAGCGTCTTGTGGGGATTTAAGATAATGTAAATAAAGCACCTGATATATCATAATTCATTGTCTCTGAGATGTACTTTTTAAAAACATTTTAATATCTCTGAAATCAGGATAGTCTTACAATTCATGCATAAGCCTAGTGTCATTGTTTAATTGCAACTTTTTTCCTTTATTTGTGGTACATATTATAAAGTTCTTATAATTGATGATAACTTTGATTTTATGAAATATGGTTTGCCTGGCTCTCAGTGAAATAGTAGTCATATATTTTTATATACCTTTTCTAAGAAATATTTTAATTATACCCAGAAAGAATCTGTATTCTACTAATTTTCTCAGACTCTGATTTTGGAAACCATTACAAATATTAGGAAAAATAATATTATAATAAAAATAATAGCGTCTACTGTTTAATCATTGCATGCCTTACGAGCACAATACAAAGATAAAAAGGAATAGATTTATAAGACTCAGCAAGAGTGTGACTTACTGACTGAGGAACAACAGGCAGAAGAACAAGAACAGAAAGGAGACCATGAGTTCTATATAGACAGACAACAAGTTGTTCTTATGCAGTCAAAAAGTTCCACGACCATCAGCTTGTTTCTTCTAGTATGTGTTGAGGTAGGTGTCAGACATTATGCTAGACTATGAAATTACAGAGGTGAAAAGACAACACTTGGCTTAAAGAAGCCCCCATCTAATCTGTCTCACGCTGTATTCCTCTTATCTTCACTTACATACCATATCTTTTCTTATTACATTAAATAGAAAACATGTGAATCATTTATTTTTTGTTATAGAACATATTTCCTTTGAAACTTAGCACATTTTTAGTATTCATTTTCATCCAAAACAAGCTTACCACTGAAAAACAAATTTAAGACTAGCATGATGACTAATTTGATCACACATGTAATTCAAAAATTTATCTATCAGTATAACCTATATTTAGTGCCAGCTTGTATATTTTTATGGTAAACTGATATTTAAAAAATAATTTAGAATCTTAGTTTCATTTTTCTTTAGTGAACATATTGTGTTCTGTTTTAAGATCTTGGTGTAATTTCTTCTTTCTTTGGGGATTCCCAATAAAGAATTTTTTTTTTTTTGAGTGTAGGTCACACTCTGCCACCCAGGCTGGAATGCCATGGCACACTCACAGCCACCCCAGTGTCGACCTGCTGAGCTCTGGTGATCCTTCTGTCTCAGCCTTCCAAGTAGCTGGAACTACAGGCACATGCTACCACGCCCGACTAATTTTTTTTATTTATTGTAGAGATGAGGTCTTGCCAAGTTGCTGGGTCTGGTCTCAAAACCTCAGGCTCAGGCAATCCTCTTGCCTGAGCCTCCCAAAGTGCTGGGATTACAGACTGAACCACTGAGCCTCAGCCAAAAAGGAATATTTATATGTTTGCATGCCCAAATAACTTCTGTGCCAAAGGAACACTGATAAATGCCACATAAGGTAAATGATATTTTTCTGATTTTTTTAGTTAGTATAATGAGGGAGAAGAAGGAGGACACTAATTTGGTATATTTAAATTTTAAATAAATGTACAAAACAGACTAAATTAATAAAAATGTATGCTTTTAAAATTGATTAATTTGCTGTTTTATTGCTATTTAGCATCTATAATAATAGCTGGCAGTAATTCTAAGTTTTTTGAATGTGTGATTATAACAATCCCTTAAAATAGATATCATTACCCCCATTTTACAGATAAAGAAACAAAGATAGAATCTGTTAACTTCCTTAAGAGAAAGTAGCCAGCAGCAGCAGGATTCAAACTTAGGCAGTTTCTAATCACTGTGTTACCCTATAATTGCTAAGTACGGTATTGTTCAGAAAGTGGAGTCAACAGTTACTAGAAAAGTTACTGAAGTTCAATTGACGTTATCTAAGTTTGCCAATGAATTTATCACTTGCTAGAAGTTTAAAGAGCACAGTAGTATGTCTTTAAAATGTATTACAAACCTCATCTGTTAACATTTTTATGTTACTTTTAATTTTTTGAGTTGAAGTCTCCTTCTACCATCCAGGGTAGAGTGCAGTGACACAATCACAGCTCACCGCAACCTTGACCTCCTGGTCTCAGGTGATCTTTTTGCCTCAGCCTCCTGAGTAACTAGCACTACAGGTGCACACCACCATGCTTGGTTTATTTTGTGATGTTTTTGTAGAGATAAGATCTCATTGTATTGCCCAGGCTGGTCTCAAACTCCTCGCCTCAAGTGTTTCTCACGCCAAAGTGTTGAGATTATAGGTGTGAACCGCAGTGCTAACCACATCACATTAATTTTAAAGTAATTATATTTATCATTTAAGATAAAACTGTCAAAAATTAATTCTAAATGAACCTAGCATATAGATAATTGTCACTAAAATAAAGATTATTAAATAAAGACTAATTAATTATGATTTCAGGAGTTTTAATATAGCTGGTCTTGGATGGCTGCTGAATAAGCAAGTCAAAGAATACGGAAAAGGCATTAATAATGTTGAGCTTTTAACTGGTTATTGGAAGAAACAGTGATAGCATTTGCTTCTTACAGTAATCATGGAAGCCACAGGAGAATAAGGGAGACTCAGCAAAAGCTGAGGACTTGATTTCAGGTGACTGTGAGATGGCCTAATGAAACGTCAAAGCAGTAAGGAGGGTACTAGTTAGGGACTAAAGACCTGGTCTGTGGTCCTGCCTTTGCTGGTCAGTAGCAGGTTGACCTTCATCCAATATAATTGACCTCTCTTGACCTCAGTTTACACATCTAAAGAAATTGAGAGGCCAAGCATGGTGACTTCATGCTTGTAATTCCAGCTGTTCAGGAGGCTGACATGGGAGCACTACTTGAGGCCAGGAGTTCTAGACCAGCTTGGGCAACATGGCAAGGGCCCCATCTCTAAAACAAATAAATAGAATTAGTTGGGTGTGGTAACATATACCTGTAGTCTCAGCTACTCAGGAGGCTGAGGTGGAAGGATTGTTTGAACCCAGTAATTCAAAGTTGCAGTGAGCTATGATCATGTCATTCTACTTCATCCTGGGCGATAGAGCAAGATCCCATCTCTAAAAAATTTTTTTAGGCCGGGCTCAGCGGCTCAGCCTATAATTCCAGCACTTTGGGAGGCTGAGGTGAATGGATTGCTTGAGCCCACGGATTCGAGACCACCTGGGCACTTGGCGAGACCTACAGTAAATAAAAAATTAGCCAGGTGTGATAGGCGCCTATAGTTCCAGCTACTTAGAAGGCTGAAGTGGAAGAATCGTTGGAGCGCAGCAGGCCAACACTGGGGTGGCTATGAGTGTGCCTCTGCACTCCAGCCTGGGCAAGGGAGTTAAGACTCCATCTAAAAAAAAAACTTTTAAAAAATAAATTTAAAAAGAGACATTGAAGGATTTTATTGGTAAGTGGCTTTCAAACTCTGCTCTGAAGAGTCCTGCAAGTGCCACAGATTCCCTTAAGGGCTGCCTGAGGAGGAAAAAGTCCAAGTTAGTTTAAGCGGCTATGTTTTTAATTACATGAATTACATGTATTTGTAATTTAGTTTAAACAAAATTTGAAAACCTCTTGATTAGGTGATCTAGAATGCCTCTTCCAGCTCTAAAATTCTATGTCTCTTGTTCTGAAATCTGGGTTTGGAATTATCCAACAGCGTATAGAGGTTGAATCTGCTGGAATTGCCAGAGTACAGAGAGCTGAGATTGTGGGTCCTTTGTTCTGAACATTCAGAAGCCATGCATTTCAGGAGAGCTTGTCCTACATCAGGAGCTGTCCTTTTTAGCAGGAAAGCTGTAATGATATTCCTTTGTGGAGAGAAGCGGAAGCTCTCAGTTTGTTCTATAGTTCCTAACATCACTCCAGGATCCTTGAAAACCCCTTTCCATCTGACTTAAAGATTTCTTGGTGAAATTGTTATCTACTGGTCTCTGCGACTAAGCTGCCCCCCCCCCCTTTTTTTTGAGCTTTCTTCTTTCCAGAAATGTTTTCTCTGTTTCTTCTATGTGCACTTGTGCATGTTTGTTTTCTATTCCTCTTCCTCTCTGAGTTTCTCCATTTTATTCTGCCCTGCCAAAGTCAGATTTTATGGTTTAGTGTAAATACTGTCTTAGAAAGTGATTGACTACATTCCAACCCCCTACAGAACAATGTTTTATAGCCCACTGAAATTTAGGTTGGCTGGTAAGTATGGAATGGAACAATTTTGATTGGACTAAAACATCATTATGGTAGAATATGTTTCTTAATCTGGGTCAAATTATTACATAAGAAACTTGAGTGAATTGTATCATAGAGATACAGGTTATCTGCCTTCCACTTTCCTAAACAAAACTGAAGATGTAAGTGAAACTGAGAGTGAGAAATTTCTGCCTATGGCTATACTACCCTAAATGCACCCAATCTCATCTGATCTCGAAAGCTAAGAAGGGTTGGGCCTGCTTTGTACTTTGAAGAGAGGAATAAATTTTCAAAAATAAACTTAACTGAGTATTTCAAGTGAGTGAGAGAATTTACCTTCAATCAGACTTAACTCTCTAATAGAACTTCCGAGACTACAAGAGTTTTACTTGGTCATCATTTTGTGGCCAAAGAGCTACAAAGAATGGAGTTTTTTCTTCACTTTTTTTTTCTATGTTTTTTTAGAAACAAGGTCTCATTAATGTTCCTCAGCCTGGGCTCAAGTAGTCCTTCCATCTCAGCCTCCCAAGAAGCTAGGATTACAAGCACGTACCATGGTGTCTGGCTAGAAGGGAATTCTTTGTAAAAGTCTTCCTAGATTGATAGCATGGCTTCAGTGGACAGTGTTAGTATGTGAAAGAGTGAAGAGAATCCTTAGGTAACCTGGAGGAGATGTTAGGGAGTAACATTTCTTTCCTCTGATGTTTATCATCACCTCATCATTTAGAGTCCTTCAAGAGGAAGTACCATGCACTCTTCCATTGGCTGCAACGTGGCATTTACAGCACATAGCACAAATGCCTGTTGTATTGCATCAAGTTACATGGAGCATCAGGTTTTTTACAAAATGAAATCATTATAAATTCTGGCAGTTTTTATAGTATAATTAAAATGTCTAACAGGATACCTCTGGGAAACTAAATGCAGTTTTACTATTTATAGAGCCAGCAGAGGTAGTGTTTCTTGCCAACTTTCATATCTTATGACCTATAAATTGCTCTTAATAGCTAATCTGTCATCCCAGCTTCTCATACCAGAAAGCTTGTTTTCTTATTAATCTGTTAATTTGCATCTGCAAAGGACATTTACAAATTCTTGACTTGAAAACATTGCTGTATTAACACCGGGCATTATAAATAATTTATCTCTTGTGACAGCAACTCTTAGGTTTGGGTAATAGATCTTTTTGACATTGTATTATTCTTCCAACCCTAATATAATTTTGATAAAAATAATTATTATGAAAACTCCTCTGGTTCCACAGTATTAGAAAGGCTGACAGGTTACCATGGAGAAGTCATAACCATCACTAACAGCTCGCTAAGCTCAGAGTATTAGAATCAAACCAACTATTTCCACTATTAGGGTAGAAAATAATTCAGATACGTATACATCACTATTTTATTTTCAGTAATAGTTGCAAAATATTCCTCCAACCCTAGGCTTAGGCATTGGGATAACATGATCAGATTGAGGATAATAAACTTGCTACCAGTTATTGAGCAAGTACAGCGTGGAAATGATTTAAGACTATTAAAGACCATGTAATTAAATTTTTCCTGTTTATGTGGTATTTTAGTCTCTTCTTTGTGGGCCATAGCTGAGAGTTAACAATTCCTAGAAATCCCATTCAGGAAGTTTTTTCTCTTCCAAGATTCTTAATATTTAATTGTTTTTTGTTTGTTTCATTGATTTGTCTACTTTAATCCAAGAAGGATTTGTGAGAGCAAATTCTAAAAGAGATCAGAGTAATGAGGGGTTAGGGTCAGATTGTAGGCTGAAATGAGGGCAGAATTTTCACATATTTTGGGATTCTATTTGGTTGTTAAGAAGAGACTCTGCATTTGGTCATAAACTTCCTGGTGGCCCAAACAAAGAGGTAAATGTGATCACTTAGAAGATTCACATTTTTCTTAGGATAAAATCACAGCAACTGCTTGGTAGAAGCACTGAGATCTGAAAGAAATTTTTCCATCATTCTTATAAAAATGACATTGGGTGATATCGTGGCAGCTGTCCTCAACAATATAGATTATAAAATCTATTTGATTATTCTTGTCCTGTTGGCTTTGTGTGACTACTGAGTAAGCAATTTGAAGTTTGTTACCATCATTTAACCTTTTATACAAAGTTACATTATTGGCTCAGTTGCTGATTAAGGGTAGATTTTTTTCAGACTGTTATCTGTTGGGAGCCAGCCATGGAGGCCCACTGAGCGTTAGGGATAAGGAAGGGCTGTTGACCCCGAGACCACTAGGATGTGTTCGGGAGCTATTTGACCCCATTTCCTCCCCCTTTCTACTCAGCACTAACCAGATTAAGCTCCTGTGAGCTCAAAACATAAAAACTCTGAGACCAGGATGAACACAAGCTAACTTTAGAAGCTCATTGCTCCCATTCTTCCACAAACTGCAGTTTTGGCTTTCACACAACTTATAATTCAAACTCGGGTCACATCTAAGAGCCTTAGTATTGGTCACAGGCTTCTGGGTCATGATCTTAGGATTTATTGAAGGTGTAAATCATAGAATATCGTTTTAGAAGACAGCCATTTTGTTGAAAGAATGCAGCTGGGTTGCTTGCAGGTAGCCCACTGTGAACTTTGGACTGGGCCACATTCCAAACATTCTGGGATGGGCCACTTTCGTTTGTAAAGTAAATACTTAAGCTTAAATAGAATTGTTTAACTTGGCATAAATCAATCATCTTAGGATGAAAAAGGTTTATAGAATATATCAGTCACGGATTAGGATATCCTTTGTTACGGGATTTTAAGATTATCATATGAAAAGGGTTTAAAGGCAATCATTGATTAAGTTTTCATGGATTAAGGTTTCTGGTGGGTGGGGAACGCCCCTCCCACATCTGACTTTGTGTATAAAAGACCCGTTGTAATTCCCAATAACACACGTGGCTTCTACACTAGACTGGAGTCCAGTCTCTTTCTTTCTCTCTCTCTCTCTCTCTCTCTCTTTCTTCTTCCCCCCAATCGCCAGCACCGTCTCCACCTTTGGGGTACCCTGAACCCAGCTGAAGCTGGATTCCGGCAATTATCCACTCATTAAATACAGAGTATATGTCATGTAAGACTAAACCTCACAGAACATGATTCAATCTTCTGTTTCTACAAGTTTATTTTGAGGTGACTGTTGATTCCTACGGAAAAGGCCTGCAGTTTGGATAAATTACTACCAGGCAGAACTTTGTATCTAGACTAATTCAGGGTTTTGTTTTGTTTTGTTTTTTTCCTTTAATTTTTTTTTTTTTTTATTTTAAAGATTTTACAATTCAGGGTTAGGTATACAAATGTTCATTATGCAGGTATCCTTGTTGATGAGGTGTTTCCCCCCCTTCCCCAGGCAGATTCCCAGAACTGCCAATCCTGCTTCCCCACTGCCAATCCTGCTTCCCCGCTCCCCTCCCAGCAGTTTCCTGCTACTGTCAATCCTTTTCTTGCAGTATTACAATAATTGTTCAAGGTTCACTTATGAGTGAGAACATGTGATACTCAGTTCTTTGTTTCTGTGAAAGATCACTCAGTATTATAGGCTCTGAGTCCATCCAGGTTGCTGTGAAGTTCATGATTTTGTTCTTCTTTATGGCTGCATGATATTCCTTCATGTATATGTACCATATTTTTAAAATCCAGTCCTCTTTTGATGGGTAGCATGGTTGGTTCCATGTTCTTGTTACTGTGAACAAACCACAGACTGGGAAAAAATATTTGCTAACTGTACGTCTGACAAAGGCCTAACATCTAGGATCTACGAGGAACTCAAACATGCTGGAAAAAAAAAATCCCATTACAAAGTGGGCAAAAGATATGAATAGACAGTTCTCAAAAGAAGGCATATGAGTAGCTAACAGATACATGAAAAAATGTTCAGCCTCACTAGTCATCAAAGAAATGCAAATTAAAACTATACTGAGATACTACCTAACTCCAGTCAGGATAGCCATCATCAATAACTCAAAAAACAACAGATGCTGAGGGGGTATGGCAAAAAGGGAACACTTTTACACTGTTGGTGGGAGTGTAAGCCTCTGTGGAAAACAGTGTGGTGGTTCCTAGAAGATCTAAAAATCAACTTTCCATACGATCATGCAATCCCCCTACTGGGAATATACCTGGAAGAACTCAAATCACTCTATGAAAAAGATACCAGCACACGTATGTTTATCTTAGCATTGTTCATGATACAGGGTTTTAAAGATTAGCTGAGTCTCTGATCAGTCCCTGGCTGATCTGTCATGAATATATAGTGGGTACAAGAAACTAACCTTGGTTGTTTTAAGGCACTTACATTTTGGGATTAATTATTATAACATGCCCTGGACAATTCTGACCAATACAATACTGAGCATAAATTAATAATGTCGTGTACCTGTCGTATTATTAACGCTGCTCAGTGATTCAGTTATGTGCCAGTTACCACAGGTTTGATCTTCAAGGGTGGATCGTGACAATGTGTTGATTCTGTTGGAGCAGTCAGTAGCAAAGAGACGAGAGAATGCAGTGAAGTGTGTACCGGTTCCTAAAGATTTACCTGGAAATGATAATATTTATTAGCCGCAGTAGGTCACATAGCCTCCCACACCCGACTTCATGCAGACAGGGAGGTGCAATCTTACTTGCCTAGAAGTAGAGAAGCCAGTACATTTGTGAATGACCCTAAAGACTACCCTAAGTATCATTAGTACTTAAAATATTCCTAATTATTTTCTAATCAGTCATTCTTTTATATCGTATTTTGTTATTGTTATTACAGTCTCCCTGGTTTTTATCTATTTCATGGAAAATATATGAAAGTTCAAATGCTTATGTCACTTCTCTGCTTAAACCTTCTGTGGCTCCTGTTGACCCCTGGATGGATTGTAAATTCATCATTACTGTAGAGGCTAAACTGTAGTCAAATGAGCATGGGGGCTAGAGCCTGATGTATGTGAGTCTGAACTCTGGCGCTTAATTGTGCACTTTTAGGCATGCCACTTTGTCTCTTGGAGTCTTTGCCTCTTTGAGTCAGTTTTATCTTACATATAGGCATAATATTATTACACACGTAAGAGGCTTGTTAAAATGATCAAATGAAACAACATACGCAACAAATACTTTAGATTTTATAAACCGATGGACAGGCAAAACTCATCCCAACTTACCTTTTCCGTTGCTTAATAGTCTCCGTAATTAAAACAGACAAACAAACAAAAACTTACCTTTCCAAACTCCTCTCTAGCCGCTACCCATACTCCCAGATCTAAATGACTTCCTGTTCTCCAGTCATAACATACTCTGTCATACTTCATGCCTTTGCTCATAATGTTTCCATTTCCTAGAATTAGTCATTCTGCCAATGAAGAAAACTCCGATTTATTATTTATTTTAAAATTAATAGGCTTTTCCCCCAATTTTTTTCAATTCTTTTTTCTTTTTCTTTTTCTTTTTTTGAGAAAGCAGGATTTATTGAGAGGACAGAAAAGCCCCCATGGTGGGAGGGGACCCAAAGGGGTTGCCCAGACTTTATTTTATAGAGCAGTTTTAGGATTACAGGAAATTGAATGGATAGTATAGAGTTCCCACTTACCCCTCCTTTCTTCCCCATTTAGTTTTCTCTATCATTAACATCTTGCATTCATGTAGTACTTTTGTTACAAGTGATGACCCTATATTGATATGTAATTATTATCTAAAGTTCATAATTTACATTAGGGTTCATACTTTGTGTTACATAGTTCTGTGAGTTTTGACAACTGTATAAAGTCATGTATCCACTATTGTATTTTCACTTCAGAATAGTTTCATTGCCTGAAAAACCCTGTATTCCACCAGTTCATCCCTTCTGCATTCCACCGAATCCCCTCCAACTGCTGATTTTTATTCTCTCTACAGACTTGTCTTTTCCAAGATGTCACATAGTTGGAATCACATAGTATATAGCCTTTTTAGACCAGTTTCTTTCACTAAGCAATATACAGTTAAGATTTCCTTCATGTCTTTTCATAGTTTGAGAGACTTGTTCTTTTCAGCCCCGAATAATAGTCAATTGTATGTTTTATTTGTCCCTTCACCTTTTGAAAGACATCTTGTTTGCTGCAGTTTTTAGCAATTATGAATAAAGTTGTTATAAACATTCATGTGCAGGTTTTTGTGTGGACATAGTATTCAACTCATTTGGGTAAATACCTGTGAGCACAATTGCTGAATCACATGATAAGAGTATGTTTAGTTTTCTAAGAAATTGCTCAACTGTCTTCCAAAGTGACTGTGCCATTTTTCATTCCTGCCAGCAATGAATGGGAGTTTCTATTGCTCCACGTTCTTGTCAGCATTTGGTATTGTCAATTCTTTTGGATTTTAGCCATTTGTAGTGGTATCTCATTGTTGTTTTAAGTTGTAGTTCCCCAGTGACATATGATGCTGAGCATCTTTTCATATGCTTACTTCCCATCTGCGTATCTTCTTTAGGTGGGGTGTCTCTCAGATATTTTGCTTATTTTCTTGTTGAATTTTTATATTTTGGGTACAAATCTTATATCATATATGTGTTTTTATATTGTTGAGTTTTTATATATTATATTTTGGATACAAATCTTATATATGTGTTTTGCACATTTTTCTATCAACCTCTGGCTTATCTTTTTATTCTGTTAAAAGAGTCTTTTTTTGAGTTGAAGTCTTACTCTGTTGCCCAGGCTGGAGTGCAGTGGCATGCTCATGGTTACCACAGCCTTGATCTGCTGGGCTCCGGTAATCCTCCCGTCTCAGTCTTCCCAACAGCTGTAACTATAGGCATGTGCTGTCACACCCAGCTAATTTTTTTATGTATTGTAGAGACAGGTCTTGCTATATTGCCCAGGCTGTTAAGAGTATCTTTTGCAGAGCAAAAAGTTTAGTGTAACATTTGTTTCTTTTATTGATCATACTTTGGGTGTTATATCTAAAAACTCATTGCCAAACCCAAAGTCACCTAGAGTTCCTCTGATGTTATCTTCTAGGAACTTTATGGTTTTGCATTTTACATTTAGGTCTATGATCCACTTCAGGTTAATTTTTGTGAAATGTGTAAAGTCTGTGTTTAGATTCTTTTTTTTTTGCACGTGATAAAAAGTTTTTCCAGCACCATTTATTGAAGACTTTCCTTTCTCCATTGAATTGTATTTGTACCTTTTCAAAGATTAGTTTATTGTATTTGTGTGAGTGAGTCTAGAGAATTTTCCTTTTAAAAATATTGTTGGCTGGGCTCAGTGGCTTAACCTGTAAGCCCAGCACTTTGGGAGACTGAGGCGAGTGGATTGTCTGAGCCCGTGGGTTCAAGACTAGCCTGGGCAACTTGGCAAAACCTCATTTCTACAATAAATCAAAAATTAGCCGGGCGTGGTAGTGCGCACCTGTAGTTCTAGCTACTTGGAAGGCTGAGGCGGAAGGATCGCCGGAGCCCAGCAGGTCAAGGCTGCAGTGGCCGGGAGCGGCCACTGCACTCCAGTCTCGGCGACAGAGTGGGACTCCAACTCAAAAAAATAAAAATAAATAAATAAATAAAAAATAAATAAATTGATACAATGTAATTGTACATAATTATAGGGTTCAATTTGATATTTTGATACATATTTATGTTGTATAATGATCCAGTCAGGGTAATTAGTATATCCATTATCTCATGCATATATTATTTTTTGGAGTGAGAACATTGAAAAGCCTATCTTCTAGCTATTTTGTAATATTACAGTAATTTATTGTCAGCCATAGTCATCTTCTTATGTAGCAGAATACCTGAATTTATTTCTCCTATTTAATCATAACTTTGTACCTGTTGATCAGTTATCCTCTCCCGATCCTCCTCTCCTCCTTCCACTCTTTGCTACTTTCTGCTTCTGTGATATCAACTTCTTTTTTTTAAGATTCCACATATGCGTAAGATCATACAGTATTGGTCTTAACTTTGTCTGGGTTATTTCACTTAAAATGATGTCCTCTGGGCTCACAAATGACAGGATTTTATTTGTTTTATAGCTAAATAGTATTCCATTATGTATATATACCACATTTTATTTATCCTTTCTTCCACTGTTGGTCTCTTAGGTTGATTCCATAACTTAGCTATTGTAAATAGTGCTGTGATAAACATGAGGGTGCAGATATCTCTTTGACATAGTGATTTTATTTCCTCTGGATATATATCCAGTATTGGAGTACTTCTATTTTTAACTTTTTGCGGAACTTCTCTGTTGTTTTTCATAATGAACGTACTAGTTTATAATCCTACCAGCTATGTAAGTGTTCCCTTTTCTCCACAACCCCACCAATACTTCTTTTATCTTTTGATAGTAGCCATTCTATGTGGAATTAGGTGACATCTTATTGTGGTTTTGATTTGTATTTTCTCGATGATTAGTGCTTTTGAGAATTTTTTTTTTCATAAACCTGTTGGCCATTTGTATGTCATCTTTTGAGAAATGCCTAATAAAATAAATAAATAAGAAATGTGTATTAAGGTCTTTTGCCCATTTTTAAATTGGGATATTTGGGGCTTTTTTGCCTGTTGCTTTAGGTTCTTTGTATATTTTGGATTTTAACCCCTTGTCAGATGTATAGTTTGCAAATGTCTTCTCCCATTATGTAGTTTATCTCGTCACTCTGTTAAGTTTTCTTTGCTGTGCAAAAGATTTTTAGTTTGATGTAATCCCATTTGCCTGTTTTTGCCTTTGTTGCCTGTACTTTTGAACTCTTATTTTAAAAATTGTGCGCAGCCCAGTGGCATTAAATGTTTCCTCTATGTTTTCTTCTAGTCGCTTCATAGTTTCGGTGTTTACATATAAGTCTTTAATCTGTTTTGAATTTATTTTTGTACATGGTGAGAGGTAGGTACCTAGTCTCATCCTTTTTCATGTAATATCCAATTTTCCTAGCACCTTTTATTGAAGAGACTATCTTTTTCCCATATACCTTCTTGGCAACTTTGTCAAAAATCACTTGGCTGTAGGTGCATGAATTTATTTTTGGGCTTAGAGAATCTTCTTGAATGCAAGTATGAATGAACAAATGAACCAGTGAACCAATAGACTCCAAACACTCCAATGTCTGTATAAGCTTTGACCACTTGAAGTGAAGTAAGTGTCTTTACCAAGATTATATATTGAATATACCAATGACTCTAAACTGTCCCCAAGTAAAGGATAAATTTTTTTTTTTTTTTTTTTTTTTTTTTGAGTTGGAGTCTCACTCTGTCGCCCAGACTGGAGTGCAGTGGCCGCTTCTGGCCATCGCAGCCTCGACCTGCTGGGGCTCCGGCGATCCTTCCGCCTCAGCCTTCCAAGTAGCTGGAATTACAGGCATGCGCTACCACGCCCGGCTGATTTTTTGATTTATTGTAGAGATGAGGTCTCGCTGCCCAGGCGGGTCTCGAACCCGCGGGCTTAGGCAATCCACTCACCTCAGCCTCCCAAAGGCGCGGGATTACAGGTTGAGCCACCGAGCCCGGCTAGGATAAATTTTTTAATGCAAATATTTGCAGAAGAGTAATATAAGTAATATGCTGGTCTTCAGTATATGAAGTTGATGACATTTCCTGTCATCAGCGGGACAGGCTTTTTGTGTTGTCTTTAGATGTGGTGACATAACTTCATTTTCTGCAATCTACCACATCTTTGAAGTAAATGAAGTTAAGTGGGTGTTGTCTTGACTGGGGTAAGAAGAGAAGCTAAAATATAAAATTTTTTAGCATTTTCTAAGTGCTAAATGTGGAAGCTCATTATAAGTAGTATATTATTTAGTACTCATGAAGTCTCTGTGAGATATTAATATTCCTATTTTATAGATGAGGAAACTGAGGCTCAAAGATGTTATATAATGTTATGACACAGTGTGTTACTTGAACCCATGCGTGCCCGATTCCAGAGTCTATCCTTAGACTTCTGTGTCTCTCTGCCTACTGGGTTACAGGTGGTTAATCTAGGACCTTGGGGTTATAGGCACCGAACTGTCAGGGAATATATGGTACTTGTGGATTTGGGCAGTGAAAAAGAAAAGTTGCATTTCTGGTACTGGTTGCAAGTACATTTCCCAATGTCATGCGATGAATCAATCTGCACTTATGTTAAATATTCTTTATATAACACTACTATTCATGTAATTCTCCCACAAAATATACCCTTATGAAAAATACATACAGCAAGAAAAAAATGTTAGATGGAAAAAAAAAAGTTTAAATCTTCAGCATGATATATAATGATAGTATCATCAATGTGGTTATAATTTGGGTAGTTTAAACTTTATTTTATTTCTCAGACTAAAAACCTTAAAGGTGGTTTAAAGAAATATGAGCAAATTTCATGCCCTAGCTTCATGTCCCATGAAACTAACTTGTCAGATACAGTTCTGCAAATAATCAGGTCATAGAACAAGGGGTGACTGGCTCCTATGTGCCTAAATCTGCAGCTGGAAATTATGTTTTGGCAAGAGCAGGAGCAATTTATATCTCGTAGAAAGAGAAGAGTGTTATCTTATTCCAACCAGATAGTTTGTTAGCATAACTGTTTGTGTGCATTTTAGTATTCAAATACAGATGTTCCAAAATGTTTCCACTGTGGGAAGCAGCTGCTGCTATTCTAGCACAAAAATCTCAAAGAGATTAATATACAAAGGCAGCATGAACCTAGTGGCAAATGCAGCATCTGCTTGAGGTGGGGCCTATGATTCCCCATAGATACTGTCTTCAGATTCTCATTAACAACCTGAAACCATGTTTCAGATTTAAGCATATTCTACAGGAACAGGAACAAAGACAAGTGATTAATTTGTAATTCACTTAACTGATAAATATCATCACATGTTATTTGCCCAGGGGCTGTAAAACACTGGACTTTATTTCCTGTGGCAACTGATAGGAATATAGATGTTTGGTCATAATGATTGATATTTTCTGTTGCCATTACTAGCTTCTGTTTGGTAACACCTCAGCCCCAGCCGGCTTGCAGTAATAAAACATCCATCCACACCTTAGTGATGCATTCATAGCACATCTCACAGTTTACTAAAAGCACTCACATGCACTGCTTCATCTGATTCCGTCCCAGCTCTGTGAAGTATGTATAGTATTGTTATTAGCAACATTTTACAAATAAAACATGGGTGAATAAGTGAAATGACTTATTAGTATTACATAGCCAGTGCCTCTGACTCTAAATCCTTTCCACTCTTATGCTATGCCAAGCATCCTCTCTAACTTCAGAGACTGTGATGTGTGCTTCATATATATACATATATATATATCCTTTCTAGAGATGCTGATTTCCAGGACACCTGCTGTGAAGAATTCAGTCTGATAACTGGAGAATGCCAGGAAAAAGCTCATGTTAGTCCTTCCTGCTTTCCCTCACACCCCAGAGGTGGAATGCCCAAATATTCCCTTTCCTTATGTTCAGAGAGCTTCTGTAAACAAGCTCCTATGTCTCCCTGGCATTTAGAGAAATGAAGAACCAGAAACAAAAGATCCCAAGGCTATCATCTAGAGTTGCCATAAACCAGAAGTTCCTGAGAACAGCAATGCCTGGGGTGTTGTGCCTGCCCCGAGGACTTATAAATCCATTCCCTGCAGTGATCAAGGGCTCATTGCCTCCAAACAGATCTACTATTTGGAATTATCTAGTGAATTATTTATGGTTTACATATTTGAGAGGGGCTCATGGCTGGGTTTGAAATGCTCAGTTTCTGGCTTGCTGCTTGGGCTAGAAATGTCTGTCTAGAAAACCAAGTCTCAGAGAGAGACATTAAGACACTAAAGATACCAGAGCTAGTAAAGGGCAGTGCAGTTCTGAACCAAGTGTGTCAGGTTATAAGCTGCACTAGCACCAGCTCTATGGAGAAAGAGCCCGTATGTTTTGCTTTGAGAGCAACAGAGATTTATAGGCTGAAGAGTGTGTGGGCTATATACTCCCTAGCTTAGCTTGGGTGGAGAACCCCAACAAATAAGGTGGGGAAGCCCACCTTATGAAGGAGAGAAAGAGGCTGAATCTCTGAGCCTGCAGCAAAGGAGGAAAAGAAGATTGTTGGAGAAGTGCGTGGTGATGATATGAGCAGTGGAGAGGCCCATGTACAATGTGTTGACATGAATTCCTAACCTTAGTCCCAAAGAGCCTCCCAAAGCTGGAACCTGAGGCGAGTGCACATCCAAGTGACACATTCTTTGGTGATATTGTTGCTGCTTCTGCCAGAATCACATTGCCACAGCATTGTGACTTTCATGGAATTGTTTCTGCTCGCCACCACTCAGAAAAAGGGCAACAAAGTACAGTTCTAAGTATTTATTTCTTCTCTAGTTTCTAAATCTTTTTGTTGAAACATCTGCGAAATGATAAAAGCAACTTAAAACAATATGGGCCACTTTACAAATACACTGTTTGCAAGCACCGTAAAAAAAAATGGTCTCTCAGTCATTTTGATCAAGACCTGCTGCTTCACAGGCAAAGAAAATAGGGTAGCAAATCACTCATATCTATAAAACATTAATAAAAGTGTTCTGAAGTACACAGACATAGCACACATCTCGTGAAGAAATGCCCTTACTTCTGGGTGGTGGTGGTGGGGGGTGACATCCCCTCATTGTTATTCCCTATCCCAAAGGCCCTCTGAAAGATGACTTGCCTACTTGTGATAGAGGACACCCTTTGTTCTGGCAGGATCACATGCCCATGTTACTAAGAGGAAGCTTCCTGAAAAAAAGGGCCTCATGGCTCTAGCAATAGGCATGCAATGAAGAAAAGAAAGCATAAACAAGCTTCCAACATTTAGAATAAAAAGAAGGGCAGAAAAATCCCCACATAGCTTCTCTTTTATATCTCTGCAAAGGAATTAAAAACTGAGACTGACATCTAAGACTACTTGTTAAGATTCTAGAAACCACATAACATGTTATTTGTTTTTTTTGTTGTCCCTGTGTGGCACACTGTACCTACATACACAAAGTCATTTTCATTAAAACCTTTGAGGCAGAAAGGGTTTTTGTACTTTTCTTTAGGCAAAAAATGAATGAGTGGCAAGCAATGTGAGAGGACTAGAAGATAGCATCTCTCTGCACAGAGAGGCTGGGCAAGAAAAGAAACACTGGAAGCGCCCAAGTGAGCCTGAGAACGGGTGGTGAGGCTTAGTGGAGACCACCCCATTCAGAGGTACAATAGGTTGTAACCCACCCATTGCTTACCTCTGAGACTCATCCACATAAAGCCCTCCACAGTAATCAGCACTAATGAAGTTATATTGAAGAAACAAAGATAAGAACCCAGGACCCTCCAGTGAGTCCTGGGTCAAAAAATTCTTGGTCATCATGAGAAACACTTCCTTTACCAATAATATATCCATTTGCTTTAGAAGAGGACAAGAATAGGGAAATGCCTAGAAGTGCCAAGAGCCAAGCAGGGATTTCGCCTTTGCATTTCCTATGGTCTGTTATATGTAGTGATTAATTTTGGTTTTCAACTTTTTCTTATTCCACAGAGGCTAATAAGTATTAACAGAGATGTAATATCATAATGGATATTAGAAATGCCAATAAGTCTTTAAACTGAAATGAAGGTTATATGGAATATACCTGTTTCTATGATATTAGGTATGGAAAGTTACTGACTAAATTACCATTATCTTTTATTAGGAACTTGCTGTTTTGATGGATTCTTTATTTGTTCTGCATAGGTCTGTGGGAAACTGATAGAAACACCATTAGGAACTGGATTGGATAGTTATAGGCAAACATAAAATCTGATCTGCTGAAACATACCAAAACCATTTTCTTATGTGCTTTCATTTGTCTGCCTTATCCTTTCTCTCCAGGCAGCTTCATCAGCCCTGAGCAGTCTGGGCCATGTGTACACGGCCATTGGAGACTACCCCAATGCACTGGCCAGTCACAAACAGTGTGTTCTTCTCGCCAAACAATCCAAAGATGAACTTTCTGAAGCCCGAGAACTTGGCAACATGGGAGCTGTCTATATTGCCATGGGTGACTTTGAGAATGCTGTTCAGTGCCATGAGCAGCATCTGAAGATAGCCAAGGACCTGGGGAACAAACGAGAAGAGGCCCGGGCCTACAGCAACCTGGGCAGTGCCTATCACTACCGGAGGAACTTTGACAAGGCCATGTCTTACCACAACTATGTGCTGGAGCTGGCACAGGAGTTGATGGAGAAGGCCATTGAGATGCGGGCCTACGCTGGTCTAGGCCATGCTGCCAGGTGCATGCAGGATTTGGAGAGGGCTAAACAGTACCACGAGCAGCAGCTGGGTATTGCTGAGGATCTCAAGGACCGTGCTGCAGAGGGGCGAGCATCTTCCAATCTGGGTAAGGTCAGAGTTGCATGCAAGAGCCTGGCTCAGCCATGAGGTGGAAATAGCTGGAGTAGCCTGTTATCTTTTATGGAAATCCATGTGTTTATGTTCAAAAGAATTTCCTTATTGTATGTGCTATATCTTTCTTTTAGACATATTTCCTTGGAGCCTGCCTTCTCTAAATCACACAATACTTCCTGTCATCATAGTGCTGTAAGGATTAGAATTCTGAAATGCCAAAAAAGAAAAGCACCCTAACCTTTTGATCTGTCTAGAGAGAAGAGCAACTAGATTTTTCTAATTAGAGAGAAGGGAGAGGAAATGATGATATAAAGCTATGACAGAGAAACTGCTAGAAAGTCATCAATGGATAGGAATTAGAGAGGATTTTTTTCTTATAGGGATTTCTTTACTTGGTGAATTAACTCCACAGGGAATGCATTTTTTTTTCAAAATTATGTGTATTCACAAATAATATCGATACTTTTTATATAAATGCAAAATTATTTTTGCAAAAGATTTAAATAAGATAGATTTGCAGTCACTGTTTTGATAATACTTAGTTACAGTTAAAACATTTACAGTTTGGAGGAGTTTATATGTAGTGGTAAGACAATAAGTAATTAGTAACTGGCTAATTTTTAAAAAGATACTGTTATTTTATCCCTGTATCAAAACAGATGTGGGCACCTGATGAATAGAAGGTACAGATGTGTTGGAAGTATTTAGCTTGAACTCATCTGTGTCCCCGAAGCCATGTAGTTCATTCTGTTCCCACAGGGATTCAGGTTGGGTAGAGGAGAAGGCGATCTTGTTGCTATTAGTATATACTTATTAGATATTAGTAGCTACAGCATGTAAAACTCAGCCCCCTCTTTTACATGACCTACCAAACCAAGTCATCTTCATATCAATTTTTATGTAATTTTCGCCCTCCTTCTCCTTTCCCTCAATTGTGCTTGTTTTAACCAAATGTTTCTTGAATCGTTGTTAGAGAAAGTCTTGCAGATTCCTAGAGATGTCTGTGATGATAGTATTATCAGAATAGGAGTCTAGAGAGGCTGACAAGAACCATAGAAATAAGCTCTTAGCTTTATATATTCATTCAACAGAATGCAAGTATTTATTGAATCTTTACTATGTGCTTAGTCCTGGAATAGTCGCATTAGGGAATACAGAAACTTTAATACATAAAACAGCAATGGCTTCCTTATAAGACAATGTTAATGATATTGTGTCACTATGGACTTTGTAGAAGGGAGACCCTGAGGGCTGGAAGTAGCCTCAAAAATTTCCTGCAGGAGATTAGACCTAGGTGGACCTTGAAGATGGTAAAATTTGTCCAGGAATTGGATGGCACTGATGGCAAGACCCATGTGAAAGAAGGTATGAGATGCTATAGGTTGGCACATCTGAGAAATGGTGAAATTATTGACCTCTAGGAATATGCTAGCAAGTAATAGAAGATTAGTGTGAAAACTAGACAAAAGGTGTACTAGTGAACCAGAACTTCTGAAGGTTTTAAAATGTGGGAGTGAAATGAGATTATAGAGTAGCTATTTAAGGAAGATGAGTCAAGTGGTGGCATACAAGATAGATTGGAGGACTTGGAACCTGAAATTTAGAAAACAGTTCATATTGGACTATTCAGATTTTCTTTTTCATCTTATGTAGATTTGATAAGTTGTAGTTTTCAAAATTTTGTTCATTTCATCTATATTGTTGAATGTATTAGCCTAAGTTGTTTATAATATTTCCTATTATTCTTTTAATGCTTGTAAGATACATAGTAATGTGTCCTCCTGCATTTCTGGTATGGGTAGTTTGTGTTGCATACCTGCACTCTCCCCATTTTCTGGATCATTCTAAGTAGAGACTTATCAATTGTCTTGATCTTTTTAAAGAACCAACTTTTGCTTTTGTTAATTTTTTTATTGCTTGCTTGTTCATTTATATCTACTATTTTTTTAATCATTTTCTTTATTCTACTTACTTTGGGTCCTCCTTCTACTTATTCAAAGTCAAATTTTAGGTAATTGCTTATAGACCATTTTTTTCCTAATATAAACATTTAAAGATATAAAACTTCCCTAAACACTGTTTGACCTGCATCCCATAATTTTTGATATATTATGTTTTCACTTTTATTGAAGTTAAAAAAATTCTAAACTGGTTCATTTTTTTTTTTATTTTTTGGCCTATTAAGTGTTGTTTAATTTGAAAATATTCAGGGCTTTTCCATATACCTTAGTGTTACCCAGTTTTAGTTTAATTTTACTGTTGTCAGAGAACATACTCTGTAGGATTTCAGTGGGTATTGTGCTTCATAGGTGTCAATTAGGTCAAGGTAGTTGATAATGTCCAGATCATCTTTGTCTTTATTGATTTTTCTTTTTGTCTTATTTGTTTCATCAGTTACTAACAAGGGGGTTGTTAAACTCTCACTTTTTATTGTGGACTTGTCTGTTTTACCTTTAATTATGTGAAACTTTGCTTCATTTATTTTAAAACTTCTCTTATTTGTGTGAGTATTCATTTATGATCATTTTGTCTTCCTGACAAATTGACACTTTTATCATTATGAACTGTCTCTTTTTATCTTGGTAATATTCTTTTGTCTTAAAGTTTATTTTATTTGATACTGGTATACCCATCCCCACCTTCTTATGCTTTCTGTTTCTGTGGTTCATCCCTTCCTGTTCATTTACTTTTTATTTCTCTCTGTAGTTTTTTTTAAGTTTATAAACTGCATACCACATATAGTTAGGTCTTGATTTTGACAATTATAGCCTTTTAATCAGATAATTTCTTCTATTTAATATTTGATATAATTATTTATATTGCTGGATTTAGGTCCATCATTTTACTGTTGCTTTTCTGTTTGTCCCATTTGTATTTTATTCCTTTGCTCGTTCTTTTTTGCTTTCTATGGGTTAATTTAATCGTTTAGATTTTATTTTATCTATTTGCTTTTTAGCTCTAGCTCTGCACTATTTTATAGTGGTTGCTCTAAAGATTACATCATATATACATAATTTCACAGTCCACTTTGAGTTAATATTGTAGCACTTCCTGCAAACCTTGTAAGTCCATTTACTCCATTTACTTTGTACTTCATGCTGTAGTTGTCACATATATTACTCCACCTATCTTCTTTTTAAATTCTACAATACAATGCTACTATTTTTGTTTTAAATAGTCATTTTAAAGAATTAAGAGAAAAAATAATGTTTTATGTTTACTTTATTCCTAAATATCTGAATTCCATCTGGTATTATTTCTCTTCAGCCTCAGGAATTTTATTTAGCATTTCCTTTGCTGCTTATTGGACAGTGATTATTTTTAATCTTAAAATGTTTTTGATTAACTTTCATTCTTGAAGAATATGTTCACTGGATGTAGAATTCTAGGTTGATAGGGCCCAACTAGCTTGCCTGCCTACCTTCTTTTCCCTCTTTCCTTCCTCCCCCCTTCCTTCCCTTCTCTTCCTTCCTTTTCTTCTCTTCCCTTCCTTTCTTTCTCTCCCTCCCTTCCTCCCTTACCTTCCTTACCTTCCCTACCTTCCTTACCCGTCTTACCCTCCTTACCCTCCTTCCCTTCCTTCCTCCTTCCACTTTAAAGGTGCCTTTCCAATGTTTTTTGGCCTCCACTATTTCTAGTAAGAACTCAGTGGATATTAATGTTTTGTATGTTATGTGCCATTTTCTCTTGACTGCTTTTAAATTTTTCCCTAACTTTGATTTTTTAGCAGTTTGACTGTAATATACCTGAATGTGGCTTGATGTATATTTTTTTCTTCCCCTGGTTCTTTGAGCTTTCGAATCTGTAGATGTATCTCTTTCATGAGATTTAGGGAATTTTTACCTATTATTTTTTTAAATATTTTTTCTGGCCCGTTTCCTCTCTCCTCTGCTTATAAGACTCTGCATGTGTTTTAGACCATTTGATATTGTGCTCGTATATTACTGGGATTCTCTTCATGTTTTTAATATTTTTCTCAGTATTCTTCAGTTTAAAAATTCCTGTTAATCTATCTTTAAGTTCACTAACTCATCTGTTATCTCCAATCTGCTGTTAAACCCATCCAGTGGTGCAGGATTTAGGATTCCCCAAGGTCGTCCTCCCTTCTGACATTAACTGCAAGCCCAGGGGTCCACCAGATCACTCTCAAGTTCAATAATTCACTAGAAGGATTCATAGAACTCATTGAAAGCTATAATGCTCATGGTTATAACTTATTACAGTGAAAGGATACAGATTAAAATCAGCCAAGGGAAGAGGCACATGGGACAGAGTCCAGGAAATTTCTGAGCATGAACCTTTCAGTTGTCCTTTCTCAGTGGAGTCATAGACAGCACTAACTTTTCTTCTTTTTTTTGAGTCAGAGTCTCACTCTGTCGCCCAGGCTGGAGTGCAGTGGCACACTCACAGCCATCTCAGCCTCGGCCCTGCTGGGTTCAGGTGATCCTTTCACCTCAGCTTTCCGAGTAGCTGGAACTACAGGCACATGCCACCACGCCTGGCTAATTTTTTGATTTATTGTAGAGACGAGGTCTCACTAAGTTTCCCAGGTTGGTCTTGAACCCCTGGATCTAGGCAATCCTCTCGCCTTGGCCTCCCGAAGTACTTTTCTAAGCAATGATGTGTGACAATGTACACAGAGTATTGCCAACCAGAGAAGCTCATTCAAACCTTGGTATGCAGGGTTTTTATTGGACTTTTGTCATATAAATATAATTGACCACCTGCATGACTGACCTTAGTTTCTAGCCCTTCTGGAGATTGAGCTGATACTGTGTATCCCAAAATTCTCCTCATAAATCACACAGTTAGCATAAACTATCTATAATAAATCACATTGTTAGCTTAGACTCTCTGGCATGGTCAAGACCTTTAGGTAAACAAGGATACTCTTATCAGGCAAGACATTTCAAGGACTTTGCTGAGGGCAAAAGCCAGTCCTCTTTTTGGGCAAGGTTAATTATTTACCGCACAAGTGAATTTTATTTATTGTGTGTGTGTGTAAATTTTAAATTCTAGATACATATAGTACTTTGCAAGTCTAGAATTTCTATTTGGTTCTTTTAATTAACATTTTCATTTTTCTGCTAGGAGTATTATTACATGTATTTTTTTCCTTTACATAGGTGAATCTTTTTTTTTTTTTTGAGTTGGAGTCTCACTCTGTCACCCAGACTGGAGTGCAGTGGCCGCTCCCGGCCACTGCAGCCTCGACCTGCTAGGCTCTGGCGATCCTTCTGCCTCAGCCTTCCAAGTAGCTGGAACTATAGGTGCGCGCTACCACGCCTGGCTAATTTTTTTGATTTATTGTAGAGACAAGGTCTCACCAAGTTGCCCAGGTGGGTCTCGAACCCACGGGCTCGGGCAATCCACTCACCTCAGCCTCCCAAAGCACAGGCTTACAGGCTGAGCCACCGAGCCTGGCTAGTTGAATCTTCTTATGCCAGCTGTTTTTAAAATCTTGTCTGCTAATTCTATGAGTCATCTTGATGTTAAAACCCTAATGATTACCCTTTTTTGGGCAACAGCTTTGTTGAGATATCATTCATATACCACACAACTTAAAATGTATGAATCAGTAAAGGTTAAACAGCCCAAATTTGAAAGCGTGGAATCTGAAACTTTTTGAGAACTAACATGTTGCTCAAAGGAATACTCATTGGAGCATTTTGAATTTCAGATTTGGGATGCTCAGCCAGTAAGTATAATGAATGTATTCTAAAACTCCCCAAAATCTGAAATCCAAAACACTTCTAGTCCCAAATATTTATATAAGGAAAACTTAACCTATATAATCATTGAGTTGTGCATTGATAGCCCTTGGTTTTGGGTATTTGTCACATTTTAATGTTTCTGTGTATGCCCAGTAATATGGGATTATATCTAACATTGTGAATGATATTTCATGGAGACACTGGATTCTGATATATTTCTCTTAATAGTATTGATTTTGTTGTTGTTGTTTTATCAAGCAATTAATGTGGCTGAATTCAAGTTCCAACTTGAGTCTCCCTTGTGGTGGGTGGCAACAGAAATCAATATTTGAGTCTTTTAGCTTTAGCTGTGCTGCTTAGATTCTGCCTTCCAAATGCATATTTCAGGGATTATATGGAGAGTTGGGTAGAGTTTGTATTCAGAATTCAAGGCTCCTTTCTGTGACTCTCTGGGATTTTTCCTCTAGTTTTTCAAGTCAGTAAGACTATGTGTTTCTACCTAAGTTTAAGCCTCACCACATGGCACTTCTTGAGGCCTATCCTTTGGGGGGAAACATCCTCTGATATTTGAAAAATAGGTAACTTGCCCAATACCATTCCCTTCTTTGACAGGTCACCTCACCCTCTCTACACTTTCTTACTTCTTTGACTGCTCTTTAGTGTCCTCTGGTAGGTTTTCTCCCCACCCCCACCAGAGTTTAAGAGTTTATAGCTGTTATGCCGGGCTCGGTGGCTCAGCCTGTAATCCCATGCCTTTGGGAGGCTGAGATGAGTGAATTGCCTGAGCCCACGGGTTCGAGACCCGCCTGGGCAACTTGGCAAGACCTCATCTCTACAGTAAATCAAAAAACTAGCCGGGCGTGGTAGCGCGTGCCTGTAGTTCCAGCTATTTGGAAGGCTGAGGCGGAAGGATCGCCGGAGCCCAGGAGGTCGAGGCTGCAGTGGTTGGGAGCGGCCACTGCACTCCAGTCTGGGTGACAGAGTGAGACTCCAACTCAAAAAAAAAAAAAAGTTTATAGCTGTTGCCTATAGGACTGTTGGTCTGAGAGGAGGAGCTACTCCTCCACTAATGGAAGTGGAACCCCTCCTAATTATTTTTAAACCCTTTAAGATTTGACTTTCACCCTTTGTCCCCTGACAAAAGATCAACAGTGATCTCCTCATAACCGAGTTGAGAAATATTTGGACAGTTCTGAATTTCCCTAATAAGTATGCAGCAGTTGGCATGCTCTGCTAACTTTTCCTTGACATTCTCTCCTGGAGGGTTTCTGTGAAGCACCACTGTCCTGATTTTCTTTCTGGATGCTTTTCCTATATTTTGATAATTGGCTTTCCTTGCCTCCTTTTTAAAATGGACAATTTTTAAAAGTTACAAAATGGCAAAAACGTTACAAAAAAAATTCTTACAGCATAAAAACGTATAAAATAGAAAAATTAGGTCACCCCCCCCTTCACATGATTACTGTTCCCTGTCCGACTTCTCAAAGTTAATTACTGTTAATAGTCTGGTTAGAATCTTTCCAGACCTTTTTCCTGTATACATAAACACATGTCAGTGTAATCATATATGCAAATATATACATGTGTATATAGATAGTTCCTTTTTCAGAAATTAGGTCATAATACAGATACCTTTCTGCAGGCTGCTTTTTTCACTCCATCTTCTCTCTTAGGCCTCCGTGCACTATTCAGATATCCCACATTATCTTAATGGCTCCATTCCATTGTATTGCCACATGTTATATGTGCAAGTTCTTGTGTTTTGTTCCTTGATTCTCTTTGCGCATATCTCCCTTTATCAGTTTTACCCCCAGCCTGTGATTACTTCTTCCGTGTGCATTGCTTCTTAATCTCTGTTCACCAGCTCTACCCTCTTTCTTGCCTGAGCATCATTTTCACATTTCCAACTGCCTAGTGTGTAGTCCATCTGACTTTCATGCTGATCTATCAAAGTTAGTGAGTCCAAATATGAAATACCATTTTTGCTAAATTAATTCCTAGCTTTCCTAATTCTGTTGATGACAGCCCTACTCCTCTTGCCATCTGTCTTAGTTTCCTGTTGCTGTGTAACAAATAACCATAAACTTAGTAGCTTAAAACAACACAAAATCATCCTCCTACAGCTCTGGAGATCAGTAGTCTAAAATCAGTTTAACTGGGCTAAAATCACATTGTTGACGGGACTGGTTCCTTCTGCAGGGTCCAGAGGAGGATCTGTTTCTTTGCCCTTTTCAGCTTCTGGGGCTGCCTTCCTCCTTCAGAGTGACCACTCCAATCTCTGTTCTGTCATCATATCACCATCACTTCTGCCTTTGACTCCTGCTGCATCCTTCCAGTAAAGACTGTTGTGATTACATCAGTCCCACCTGCATAGTAGTCCAGGATAATCTCCCTATCTCGGGATTCTTAATCACCCCTTTGGCCATGTAAGTTAACATTCACAGGTTCTGGGGGTTATGGATGGACACATGAGGTGGGGTGGAGTTGTCATTAGTTAGCCTACCATACCATCCTGACTTCAAACTCTAAAGTCATCATTTGATTTACTCTCTTTTTTTTTTTCAGTTGACTCCCAATCTGACAGTTGTCAAATAAATATTCTCATAAAGATTCTTTTATTTCATTGCCCCATCCTAGCTTCTTAGTCTGATGCATCAACCTACTCTTTAGGTTTTCTTCACTATCACTCCCTTCCTTCCATCCCACACATCGCATTTGATGTGTGGGTTGGAAGCTATACTCAAAACATTAATTGCCATATGTTGTACACATTTGAGCTATACTCAAAACATTAATTGCCATATGTTGTACACCACACTATGGTCATTCTTTACCTTAAAATGAAGGCTGTCATGATTACAGCCACCTCATTTTCCATTCTTTAATTCCACTACTTCTCTGTATATACTCTGTATATATGCTTTACCTATAACTGGTCTTCATCACATTGGCCATACTTTCCTGCTTGAATACATTTTTCAAGCTATTTCTTCCACTTAGAATTCCTGTTTTCTATCTTGCTTGTCTGAAGTTTACCTATCTTTTTAGGATTATCCCAAATACCATTCACTACTTGAAGCTTTCCTTAATAACAAGATAAATTATTTCCCTTGTCTGAGTCCTAGTAACACTTTTTAAAATTTCTCTTATTCTATTTGTTTTTGGTCACAAGTTAAAGTTATTTGTATACTTGTATAGTTACTTCTACTGGATTAAAGTTCCTTGAAAGAATGAACTACATTCTACTCTGTAGTCTCCATATTACCGAGTGTAACACCTTACACAAAAATATTGTGTGGTGAGATTGAACAAGTTAAAGCTTATATACCAAGATGTTGTGTCCAGTGATTGGAAGAATGATGGTGCCTTTGGAAAGAAACAGGAAAGCTGAAAGGGAAAACTAGCTTGGGAAAGCACATGATGAGTTTGATTTTGTACATTCCTAGTATATATTTATCTCACTTAATGTAACATACACAAATAGAACTAGAAACAAGTGTTAAGATGATATCATTCTAATGACATCTTTGATGTAGGAAAGCCAGCCTGGGAGACTGAATCAGGCTCAGGCAAAGGGCAGGGATGGGGGGATGGGG
>NW_007043467.1:0-6128 GCF_000164805.1 Carlito syrichta | reverse complement strand
TTTTGATTTATTGTAGAGATGAGGTCTGCCAAGTTGCCCAGGCGGGTCTCGAACCTGCGGGCTCAGGCAATCCACTCACTTCAGCCTCCCAAGGCGTGGGATTTCAGGCTGAGCCACCAAGCCCAGCTAAAAAAATGTTAAAATATTAACCAAATATGGTGACTAATGCCTGTAGTCCTAGCTACTCAGGAGGCTGAGGTGGAAGGATTGCTTGAGCCCAGGAATCACGCCACTGCACTCCAGCCTGGACAACAGAGCGAGACCCTGTCTCTTAAAAAAAAAAAAAAAAAAAAATGTGGAAGGTGTAACACTTATGTCAAAGAAGCCTAAGGAAAATAGGATTTGAGTCACTAGGAAGGCTTTTGGACAATAGAAGCTTCTTGCACACATCTGAGGGTGGAGTGGATGGAACTAGTAGAGACGAGGAGAGAAAGAGAGCAGATGGAGATGACAAGAAGTCTTTGTCCTTTGGTGGTCAGCATGTACTAATATTTATTATCCACCTTTTATTTGTTTTAAAATGAAACAAGTGGAAATGATTTAAATTCTTCAGATTCTTTATGGACAATAAAGAGTAGCCTGGCTATTTTCTAAGCATGTTTTCCTTGTGAAAATAATGTTAGCGATAATGTAAATTAGGACTTAGAATATAACCATGTTTTCTTTTCTTTTCTTTTTTTTTTTTTTGAGTTGGAGTCTCATTCTTGTTGCCCAGGCTGGAGTGCAGTGGCACGCTCACGGCCACCGCAGCTTTGACCTCAGCCTTCCAAGTAGCTGGAACTACAGATGCACACCACCACACCTGGCTAGTTTTTGTGATGTAGTGTAGAGATGAGGTCTCACCAAATTGCCCAGGCTGGTCTTGAACCCCTGGGCTCAGGCAGTCCTCTCGCCTTGGATTCCCAAAGTACTGGGATTACAGGCTGAGCCACTGCTCTTGGCCTGTCTTTTCTTTTATGCTCAAAACAACTATAGCTGCATGACTACAGAAGTAGCCTCTGATTTTTTGGTGTCCTTCTTTATGATTCTAATTTAGGGAGTTTGGAGTCAAACCTCAGATGTGCTACTGAGTGGTTTACAAGACTGAAGACTCAGTTAAAATCCTCTCACTCTGATCATCACAAATCTTCTCATTTATTCAGAAGCAGAATTACCTTTCATCTCACGTTGGATAAATGGCAGTTAGGAAAGTGAGAAGGGAGACAATGAGAAGGATGGCACAGTCCTCCTCTGCTCCCCTCCGCTTAGCCAGCTACTGTGTGCCCCTGCAATAGATGCAAAGATGAGCACATTTCAGGAGCCGCTTCCCACACACATTGTCAGGCCTGCTCGTCTCTAGTATTGGGTCAAATATGAGAAATGGAAAGTGCTTCCCACTCAGGCCTGATGTTAGATATCTAACAATTCATCTATGGAAAATAACTGACAGTTTAAAAACAACTGTCCCTTTTTAGTCAAAAGATGTTTTATGTCTAGAAAGTAGCTTATTTGAGAAGGAAAGGGAAATGGGACTAGTGTCAATTCATTTGTTTACTTATTCATTCTTTTACTCAACAAATATTTATTGAACATTAGTTACAGGATAGGTACTGTGCTATCTTTTAATAAATAAAACCATAGTTCCAGTTCCCATGGAGCTTGTTCTTGTTCATTCAACAAGTGTTTATTGAAACTGTTCTGTGTTCATGTTTATATTCATTTTCATGTTTAATTCTCCCCCAAAACCTATGAGGTTGAGAATATTAATTGATTTTACATATGAGAAAAGCAACATCCAAGTAGCTTTAAAAAAAAAAAATCTTGACATTTTTTAACTCCTTGAGTCTCAGGAGACGTGTAGCATAAAAGGCCCATTAAGATCTCATAAAATGATGATACTTGGTCTCTTTTTCTTTTTGTCTTCAAACCATCCTGGGAGTCATGTGTGGAAGTAAAAGCTTGGTAGCAATTGTGGTATGTATGCATTATTCCTTTCATGTTCAGTGCAGCAAAATGATAGCCACCAGAAATGGTAATTCTCAGCTGTTTTAAGTCAAGGGTTTAAGAAATATTACCTAAATAACTTTTATAAAAATCATGTTTTAAAATTAAATTCTGGCCATCTGAATCAGAAAATTTTGAATTCCTAAGATCAGATGGAACAATGATACATATTATCTACATAATACACATATTGAATCTTAGTTATAGATTATTCTTGAATAGATTTTATGATTAAGTCATTACTGTGAACACACAGAACACTTAATATCCTAAAGAATCCTATGATAGGTTACCTTTGTGGGAGAAAAGTTTTCTATAATATAGCAATCACTCTTGTTAATGTTTTTACATTTCAATTTTTATACGTTGGGTTTTCTTTAAATAGAAAGAAGCCTAGCTTTATAGGTAAACTGTTTATAATTATAGGTAGTAATTAATTTACACTAATTGGGTGTTTTTCTTTGGAAATTCTTAGAATGATGTATGAGGCTGTGTTCAAAATAACCTCTCAAAATGTCAAAAGGGCAATGAGACCTTGCATGGAAGATGTTGCTATAGCAATGTGAATCCATGATATTTGTGTTTGACAGTACTTCTTTGTCTTCTCAATAGCCCTATGGGGTAAATCATTGTTATTCTGTTTCAATGATGAGGATTCAGAGATTTAAGGAATATTTGTGACTCGCCTAAGATTCTGGAGTTCTAAGCGAGAGAGCCAGGACAATACTTCAAGTCTTGGATTCTCCATCCACAGATCTTTCCACAAGAGAACATTCCCATGGAGAAGTGGAAGCCATGCTAGGATCTCCTGACCTAGGACTAAAAGCCAAAGATGCGCTTTCTCCAATGCCTTCCATCCACAGAAAGATGAAACAGAAGCAGCACTACTACAAGGGTTATAGGCCACGTGGGAGCAGTGAACCCATGCCCAGGAACAAGTCGGCAGGCATTCCTGAAGAATTATAGGCACCATCAGGACAAAATAGTCCTTCCTTTGTTTTTTCTAGAGAAGCTGTTGTCTATTGATTACTTGCACTGAACTAGGCACTTTGCAAACATGATTTCCTTTCATCCTCACTATAAAACTTTGTGGTGGGCATAAAAGTAAAGGTACTAGCCCAAATTCATACAGTTTATAGGAGGCAGTACTCAAACTCAGGTCTGCATGCTCTCTTTTACTACAGCCTGCAGACCCTCTCAGAGCCCTACACATTTATTGGCCAGTTCATTTTTCTACATGAGTAGCATAAAAAAGACTATGTAGATTCTCAAAGCCTAGTTATGCTCCTTATATAGGAAGCCAAACTGCACACCTCTGCTTTTCATCTAAAGCAGTTCCTATTAAAGGTCATGAAAAGGGAAAATATAAATATGAAAAATATGAAAAGTTTTTCTAGACAATCTAAAAGAAAAGAGCAAGAATGTCCTTTCCTTGTTTAAAAGGCAAAAATGAGAGATGGAGAGCATCAACCAAAGCAGATTTTTCTGATCAAGCACCAGAGGACTCATAGAAAATGATTCAGACCCTCATTAAGGTTATGACATGCACATCCTGTGCTGTGCCCCACACCTATCAGTGCCTAATACATATTAATAATATTTATTCTCTTGTTTAAGTCGAGATTTGTCACCCTGCTTGTCTAGACATTGCTATTTAAAAGGAGCTGTGATTTGCTTACAGATACAGCGCGTCTGTAAACATGTGAGTGGAGGCAGACAGGGCGGTAAATCTTGGTCAGAGCTGCACTTTGGACTGCTGCAAGAGAGGCTGCAAAACTGTTGTTGGAGTAATGAAGTGGATGCTGGCTGCCAGGTCCCAGAGTTGTGTCTCCAGCAGGCAGAGTCTAGCAGTAAATTAGCTTATGTTTCAGCTTGGCAGTTGGCACTTGGTTCATTTGTAGATGCTAATTGTAATCTGATGTTATCAGCAGCAGGTAATTGAAATGGGCTTGATGAATTACTTAATTTCTTTTAATAGCTGAGTCTTCAAGAACTGAATAAAGAAGATAAGGTGATCAGGAGGAAAACACAACAGCTCTATCTTTCTAATTAGTGCTTGAAGGTTTTTTCTTCTTTACACAAATGATTATGAACATGTGAGGCTGAATAGGCTTATGAGTCAAAAACCCCTGTGGGGGCATCATTTCCCATTCGGAAGCCCAGTCTTGAACATTGATAACACTTGTTAGGACTTCAGAAAGGAACACTTGAGTGATCACTTAGGAGATCATTGATTTCTGAACACTAGTTTGTTTTACTAGACTTTGGTAGGCACTTCCTGCCTGGAATACTGCCACTTTGGTACTCACCCTACCTCCTGCCCTTCTTTGGCTGTTTTTTGTGAGCAGTGATGCCTGGCACTATGCAGTGAGCTCAGGAGCCTCACAATGATGTTAGTGATTGGCTCCTGCACCCACACCTGGCACTGGCACCTCCCACACCTGCCTGTCCCTAAATCTTTCTAGCTGCAACAGCCCCATGTAGCCCCCTTTTTTTTTGCCAGCAATGGTGAGTGCAGATGTGACCCTGGGTCCTACCATCTGTGCTGGACACTGCACACTGGACCTATGCCATGTGACTGTCCAGAGCTTTGGGGTCTTTCTCCTAGAATCATTTGACTCTGCTTGCAGTCTCATGTTCATCCCTTAAGGACTCCATCTGTTTGGGGGTGACTTTGGAGGAATTTGTTTTTGACTGATTTTTTTTTTTTTAGAAAATCTGAATAACAGCACAAAATGTAGAACATCAGAATCAGATCATTTAATAGACATTTGGAGGTGATATAGCAAATGATTATTCAGATTACCTCTGTAGTTCTTCATGAGGAATTCTATTTGAAGACAATATTTAGAGGTGAAGATTCCAAGTGTCTAAACCAACAATGTGATTGTGGCAGTAGGTGCCTTTGATGGTTAAAAGGAAAAAAAAAGGACATTTCAGGGGCTCTAATAGTGTGCTGCTTCTTGATATGATATGAGTATTGTTACACAGCTGTTCTCAACTTTGTGAAAATTTGTTGAGCTGTATGCTTATGATTTTATACCTTTCTGACTATATTTTATAATTTAAATAAAGGTGTATTTTAAAAAATACATTGCACTCTGGCGCAGAGTAGAATTGGAATGGTATGCCTCTCTTTTTTTCCTTTTGCCTTTTAATTGACAAATTATAATTATATATATTTGTGGGATACAATGTGATATTTGATATATGTATACATTATAGAAAGATTCAATCAAGCCAATTAACATATTCATCACCTCACCTATTTATCACTTTCTTGTGGTATGAACATTTAAAATCTACCCTTTTAGCAGTTTTGAAATATATAATACATTACTAACTATGATTACCATGCTGTGCAATAGAGCACTAAAACTTACTCCTTCTGTCTAACTGAAGCTTTCTACCCTTTGATCAATATCCCCTCTACCCCCACCTCTTACTCCCAGCCTCTGGCAACCACCATTCTACTTCTTCCATGAGTTCAACTTTTTTTCAATTCCATATATAAGTGGAATCACATAGTATCTGTCTTTTTGTGCCTGGCTAATTTCACTTAGCATAGTATACTCTAGGTTTATCCACATTGTCTTAGATGACAGAATTTCCTGTTTTTAAGGCTATATAGTATTTAACTGTATGTGTATACACATTTTTTAATCCATCCTTCCTTCAGTGAACCACTTTGGTCCATCATATCTTGACTATTGTGAATAATGCTTCAATGAACATTGGAGTACAAATATCTCTTCCACATATTGATCCCGTTCATGCCTGTGGTTGTCACCACCATACACCAGCTCCCCAAACCAAGGTCTGACTTCCAACTGAGACGTCTTTCTAATTCTGTCTCCTAGACACCTCCATCTGCCCCAAATGGGTCTCTTTCCAAGTTTTTGATTTCACATTGTGTTTTCCCCATTTCTGAGAATGGTAGTAGAAGTTCCTGAGTACATAGCCTAGAAATCTCAGGGTTATCCTGGGATCCCTGCCTTCTTCCCTTATAGCCCAGATCTAATTGGTCAAAAGTCTTGAGAATTTTGCTTTCCACAGCAAGTTTTTTTTTTCATTAATCAGTATTTTTTATTATGGTTTTGTGGGGTACAGTTAAGGGTTAGGTGTACAATGACATTTCATTCAGG
>NW_007043466.1:0-1771 GCF_000164805.1 Carlito syrichta | reverse complement strand
TTATAGAAGTTGAATTTCTAACCTGACAAGGGTTTTAGTGGGTTGGCAAAAGCAAGAGAGATGGTAAAAGAATCAATGAATGAAACACAAATCTCAAAGTGTGGACTCTAGAGAGATTTTTAACAGTCACATTTTGTTCTGATTAACTCTCCTTTTCCCAGAAGCAAAGAGGATGTCCTCTGCTAGAACAATGCATCCAGGATGATCTGTCATCTTTAATAGTAACACTAATAATAAGAAAGCCATTTTCGGACTCTTTTGTTTTAATTAGATGCTGGGTAGCTAGTCTAATACCTCATTCTATTCTTTCTTCAATAACTTATATATTACAGCTTTTGTAGAAGTAGAAACCTTATTTTACAGACAATTGTTTAAAGTCATTCTGGCTAAAGCATGGAAATTTTATGTATTATTCATTAGAGAAGAAAGGTTTTGATTTTTTAAATACGAATGAGTCTGCCCTCAAGAGTAGATTAGAGATGGTTACATACATATACTAACCTGGCCAGTCAGAAACAGAAGGTTTATTTTGGTAGGTACCAGAAGCCTTCAGTAGTTAAAGGTAAGTAAAGGCTATAGGTTTCCTTCCCTAAAGTCTTGCTACCAGGAGCTACACTATAAGAAAAACATGTCTCATACTGAAATTTTCCTCTCATGGAAGCAATTTTCAACAAGTAGCCACAAACAACCATTCAACCTGCTCCCGTAAAGTCATTGAGGTTCCCTTCTCTGTCCTTTCATTGTATCACACTACCTGGTAGTAAGTTCTCTGCATGAAAGGTTCTCTGGAGGCAGATTCAATGCTATTCCAACAGTAGGATTCAGCTAAATGTCTCATTGGAACAAGGTGTCAGAATCTTCCATTAAGCTGGACTCAGGATTGAATTCTAGGTCAAAAATACTGCTTGGGAAGGTACTCAGACTCTGGGATTGCTGGATTACTATACTCAGTCCACTGTGGTTGAATACTGTTCGTTTCATCCATAAAACATTATTTCTCATATTTCTTATGCCAATAAGAAGAACTCTGTAGTGATAGTTCAAGGGTTTATGGTTCAAATGCTATGTAACCATCATGGGTTATTCATAATTAGGGAAGGACCCTCAAATATTAACCAAACATATATACCCCTCACTGTGTATGAAATAAACTATAGATAATATAACATTAAGATTCGTGAGACATTGAATCACTATGAATCTTCAGTTTCCCTTCCATTTTATTTTCCTTCCTCCCTCCTTTTCTTCCTTGCTTCATTTTTTTTCTCTATATCTCTCCCATCCCCACTCTTCTTCAACAAGTGTTCATCGAGACTTCAGCAATCAGAAGACCTGAGTTGAAAACCAACATTATTATTTTGCTAGTGTTATGGTGACCAATGGCCTGGGATAGAGGGGTTTCCCAGGACCTGAACATTTCCGTATTTACCATGGGGACAGTTCCAGGCAAACTGAGATGGTTGATTATCCTAGTTGTAATCTTAAGGAAATTATTTAACTTCTGAAGCTCTGGCCTCTCATCTTTAAAACAGGAAGTAATAATGCTTACCTAATAATGTCACAGTAAAAAAGTAATAACTTAGTTCATACAAAGTACATGAAACATGATGCAACACAGTGGAGGATATTTCATTTCCTTGACAACAGATTTCTTCTCAAGAAAAAACCTCATTGGTTGGGTGAAGAATCCAATAAGCAGTTAGAGGTAGAGATAAAAGTGTCTGGGGCATGGGTGAGGGCCAATGAATGGTTCCTAAACTGCTTTTTAAGG
>NW_007043465.1:0-8814 GCF_000164805.1 Carlito syrichta | reverse complement strand
GGGGGGAAGGGGGATGGGATTAACAGTAGCAAATATCTGTCCGGGGGATGGGAAACACTTCTATCTACAGGGTGCCTGAATGAAACGTCATTGTACACCTAACCCTTAACTGTATCCCACAAAACCATAATAAAAAATACTGATTAATGAAAAAAAAAATATATGAGTAACCTAACCCTGCTGGTGTGTGAACAACAAAAATGCTTACAAAATTGCTTATACCAACAATATTTTTATAAGCAAAAATGAAAATAACTCAAAATATGTATGTATGGTAGAATGGACAAGAACATTGCATATAGCCACACAAAGGAGTACTCGTCAAAAATGAGAAGGCATTAGCTAAACCTGCAGGCAACAACATAGCACATCTCACAAATGTAATTTTGAACAAAAGAAGTCACACATAATCAAGTACAAAATCTTTGATCTTATTTATATAATGTTTACAGGTAGGCAAATCTTATCTATGAAATTACAGGCACAATAATGGTTACTCTTAGAAGCAACAGTCAAGAGGAGAAAGAATAAACGAGCATCTGTTGAGTTGTAATAGATTGTGATTTGTTCACAGTGCTCATTAAATGGATATGTTCATATTGTGAAATGTTTTTCAAGCAATATACCTGTGATCTTGTGTATTTTTTCTACTCATATAGTTTATGTTTAAAAATGTTTAAATAGCATTTATCCCTATAATACATGTAATTTGGAATGGGACAAATTATTAATTTTATACGTTTATATATGTTTTCCTAATAAGTGTTTGGTCTACACGTTTTACCTGTACTGAAATGTTATTTTTCATGACTTCTTCTTTTCCAATTTAAGTCTATACTATCCTAGCTTTTGTAACTTTTATGTTTTTTATATTAAAATTTGGGGTACAATTCAGGGTTAGGTATACAAATATTCATTATGCAGGTATCCTTGTTGATGAGGTGTGTCCCCCCTTCTCCAGGCAGATTCCCGCTATTGCTAATCTCAACTCTCCACCTCCCCAATGCCCTGCAGTTACCCACTACTGTCAATCCTTTTCTTATATTATTATAATAGCTGTGCAAGGTCCACTTATGTGAGAGAACATGTGATACTCAGTTCATTGTTTCTGGAAAAATCACTCAGTATTATAGACACTAAATCCATCCAAGTTACTGTGAAGTTCATGATTTTGTTCTTCTTTATGACTAGGTAATATTCCATTGTTTAAATGTAACACATTTTTAAAATCCAGTCCTCTTTTGATGGGCTGCACAGTTGGTTTCATGTTCTTACTATTGTGAGCAATGCTGTGATAAACATATGCATGCAGGTGTCTTTTTGATAGAGTGATATGTGTTCTTCTTGGTATATTCTCAGTAGGAGGATTGCATTTCATTTTTGCATTTTTAGAACTTTTAGGAATCACCACACTAGTGTTTTCCACAGAGGCTGTAGTGGTTTACACTCTCACCAACAATGTAGAAGTGTTCTCTTTTTGCCATATCCTCTCCAGCATCTGTTAGTTTTTGAGTTATTGATGATGGCCAGTCTGACTAGAGTTAGGTAGTATCCCATTGTAGTTTTAATTTGCATTTCTTGTGTTTCTGATTGTGTTTATTTGGGCTTTTTCTGTCTTTTTCTTGGTCATTCTAGCTAGGGAAACATCGATCTTGTTTAACCTTTCAAAGAACCAGTTTTTTGTTTCATTGATTTTTTGTATTATCTTTTTGTCTTCTATGTCCTGGATTTAGGATTTTTTTTTTTTTGGTGAACTGGATTCTTCTGCTGAAATTAGGGTTTTTGTGGTCTTCCTTTTCCAGCTTCTTTAGGTGGCTTGTTAGGCTGTTAATTTGTGATCCTTCCATTTTCTTCATGTGCGTTTGTAGGGATATAAATTCCCCTCTTGCTATAGCTTTCATGGTGTCCCAGAGATTTTGGTAAGATGTTATTTCATTTTCATTTGTTTTCAGGTATCTTTTGATCTCTGTTTTGATTTCATCATTGACCCAGGATTTGTTTAGCATCATGCTGTTTAGTGTCGATGTCTTTGTGGCTTTGGGGGGACCTTGTTGGTGTTAATGTTTATTTTTATTCCACTGTGGTCCGAGAAGGTGCATGGTACAATTTTGGTCCTTTTAAATTTGCTTACGCTTGATTTATGGCCAAGTATGTGGTTGATCTTAGAATATGTTCCTTGCGGTGATGAGTAGAATGTGTATTCTGTGGTCTTTGGATGGAGGGTTCTGTAGGTATCAATTAAGTCCATTTGGTCAAGAGTCACATTGAAGTTTCGGATCTCGTTGCTGATTTTTTGTCCTGATGATATTTCTAGGGTTGTTAGTGGGGTGTTGAAGTCCCCAGCTATGATGGTGTTGGAGTCAATATCTTTTTTTAGTTTACCTAGAAGCTGCTTTATGAAAGTTGGTGCTCTTATGTTTGGTGCATATATGTTCAGTGTGGATATTTCTTGTTGATGGATTGAACCTTTTATCATTATATAGTGGGCTTCTGTATCTTTTTAATTTTTTGATAGTTTAAAGGGTATTTGATCTGAGATGAAGATTGTGACTCCTCCTTTCTTTTGTGTTCCTTTCGCCTGAAAATTTGTTTCCCATCCTCTTACCTTGAGTCTGTGAGTGTCTTTTCTAGTGAGCTGAGTCTTTTGAAGGCAATAAATTGTTGCCTGGTGATATTTTATCTATTTTGTCATTCTAGGTCTTTTCAGTGGTGCATTTAGTCCGTTCACATTCAAGCTAATTATTGAAATGTGAGAGTTGATCCCTATCATAATGTTCTTACAGAGTTGTTGTTGTTCTTCCTGTTTGTGTGTTGTCTTTATTTTGGTGCAGAGCTGGTTCATGTGTGTTTCTAATCTTTTACCTGTACTGTTGTGAAGAACGTTGTTGTTCTTTTTTCCTTTTCTTCTGTGTTCAATACTTTCTTAAGTGTTTCTTTTAGAGGTGGTCTGGTGGCAGTGTAGATTCTTAGGGATTGGACATCTGGGAATAATTTCAATTCTCCCTCACTGATAGAAGCTTAGCTTGGCTGGGTAGGTTATTTTTGGTTGAAAATGTTTGTCTTTTAGGACTTTGAAGATGGGCTCCAGGTTCTCCTAGCCTGGAGGGTTTCTGTAGATAAATCTGCGGCTATTTTAATTGGTCTTCCCTGGTAGGTAGTCTGACCTTTTACTCTTGCAGCCCTTAGGATTTTTTCATTTATACATAATTTGTTTAGGTGAACTATTATATGTCTGGGAGTTGTTCTTCTCATTTGCTGTCTTGCAGAGGTTCTCTGAATCTCTTGTGTTTGAATTTTTGCATCACTGATGAGATGAGGGAAGTTTTCTTAAATGATTTCATGAAATGTTTGTTCCAATGTGTCCTCTATTTCTCTCTCTGCCTCAGGAAGGCCAATTGCTCTTAGATTGGGTCTCTTGAAGATATCATTCATCTCCTGAAGGTTCTGTTCTGTTTTCTTGAGCTTCTTTTCTATGTTTTTGACAATTTGGGTTCATTCTGTGTTTTGTTTTTCGAGCTCTGAGATTCTTTCTTCTGCTTGGCTAATTCTGCTTTCCCTGCTTATTAGTTTGTTATTTATGTCCATCACAGTATTCTTTACTGCTGTTATTTCTAACATCAGCTCCTTCCTATTTTCCTCTTGTCTGTCCTCAATTTTTAAAATTCTGTCCATTAATGTCTTGATGTCTGGATTTGTTATATGTGACCTGTCATTCTGGGAGCTATTCATTGTTTGTGTTCTAAAATCTGTTTTCTCAGTGTCTGACCTCCCAGAGGTCTGTGTGAGACCTATATTCTTCTTTTGACTTTTCTTCATTTGTGTGGTTTTTTCTCTCCCTACTTTTTCTTTCCCTTCATGTCACCATCTTCTTTAATTCTGTTATTCAGGGGTAGAGGAGTTGCTTTTACTTCTGTTTGTTCAATCTTCTATATGTATGTCCTCTTACTTTGTTCAATTCTGGAGTTGCACTGTAGGTTGGGGGTGGTCCTTTTTACAGTTTTGAGATTTCTTTAATGGGGGAGCTGTGATTCAAAATCTATCTGCAGGTCCTGGTATCCACCAATAGGTGTATGGATAATCTGAAACCCACTTCCCTCTGCCTTGGAATCTGTCTGTGCAGTAGGGTTGTAAGTTTACTCCCTGAAATAAAATGAGGTCAACAGAGGGAAGAGAATGGAGCAGACAGTGGGGGGGAAGAGGGGAGTGGAGAGAGAGAGGAGTAAGGGGGAAAACAGACGAGTGTACCAACAAATGGGTAGAGAGACCTAAACTGAAACAGATAAAAACAATAGACCATGGCTACAGACTAACCAACTACCATTCAAAAAATAAATCAAACATACAATGATGCTAACATACAAGCTAACAAACCTCCTTATTGGTGTGCTGTTCCTCTATACAAAGGTATGGTTTACAGAGAGGAGAAAAGAGAAGAAAAAAAGAAGAAAACAGTAGGAATAGAATCAAGTCAGTCAACTAACAGAACCAGTAAAGCACACTCTGAGACTTTTCTTTCAAGTTCAGTGCTCCTTCAGCTTTGATTTCTAGCTGTCTTCTCAGGTAAATTTGTTCGCAGTTAGGGTCAGTTGTCCCTGGCCTGCTGTGAAGGGCAGTTCAGATCACCACTCAGTTCATCACTGCCCAGTTCACCACTGAGATCTGGCCTGTGTCTGTTTATCAAGCTTGTTTTCCCGTTTCAGTGTTGTTGCCTGAGTTGCCAGTAGGTGGTGCTATCTCACCACTTCAGATGGTCTTTATCTCAGTTGCTTGCCCCAGAGGGGATGGATCCAGACAGAAAGCCAGAGATGGGAGCTTGCCTCAAGGCACACGGGAGGTGACCCACAGCCTGGCAGGACGTCACAGTGGCAGTAGAGGTGGCAGCAATCGCAGCAGATCTTGCTTGCAGGGGCTTCAAGATCTGAAGTCGTGGATCACCTCAGGCACAGGTGGCATGATGTGCAATGGCCACCACAGAGGTGGCGGCAGCATCTGTAGCATCTGCAGCTGCAGTGGCTGCCCAGACTGCCGTGATGCTTCAGCAGTGGCTACAGCCAAGCTCTTTGTGAAGAGCAGCTTGCTGAGGATAGGATCTGCAACCCCCTGGGGAGAGAGCCAGAGTCCTTCTGCATTCTCCTTTGTGGAGGGTCTCATAGACCAAGCTGCTCCATCGCCATCTTGCCAGAAATCTCTAATTAATTTGCATTTCTTGGATGACTAATGAGGTTGACCACTTGTTCATGTATCTGCTTGCTGCTCATATGGCTTCTTTTGATAACTGTTCATAAATAGTTTTTGCCCACTGTTTGTTTTTTACTTTTCAGCACATATGAGTTCCTTGTAGATCCTAGATTATAGGCCTTTGTCAGACATGGAGTTGGCAAGTATTTTTTCCCAGTCTATAGGCTGTATCCATGCTCTCTTGATAGGTTATTTGGCTTTGCAAAAGTTTGTCTGTTTGATGAGATCCCACTTTTCTTCTCTTTTCTTTTCTTTTTTTTGAGTTGGAGTCTCACTCTGTCACCCAGACTAGAGTGCAGTGGCCACTCCCGGCCACCACAGCGTCAACCTGTTGGGCTCTGGCGATCCTTCCACCTCAGCCTTCCAAGTAGCTGGAATTACAGGCATGCACTACCATGCCTGGCTGATTTTGTGATTTATTGTAGAGATGAGGTCTCGCTGCCCAGGCAGGTCTCGAACCCGCGGGCTCAGGCAATCCACTCACCTCAGCCTCCCAAAGGCGTGGGATTACAGGCTGAGCCACCGAGCCTGACCCCATTTTTCTATCTTACCTCTAATGGCATGGGCACTTGGAGTTTTGCTCAGCAATTGGTTGCCAGTTCCAATTTCCATAAGAGTGTCTCTTGCATTTTCTAAGGTTCTTAAGGTTAGAGGTTTTATATTTAGGTCTCTGATCTATTTAGAGTTGATTTTTGTGTATGGGGATAAGTAGAGTCCTGTTTCATTCTTCTGCATGTGGTCAGCCAGTTTTCCCAGCACCATTTACAGAATTGGCTCTCCTCTCCTCAGTGGTTGTTGGCGGAGGCTTTGTCGAAGATAAGCTGGTTGAGAAATTGAGGTTTTGCTTATGAAATCTCAATTGTATTCTATTGATCTATATTCCTGTTCTTTTACCAATACCAGGCTGTTTTGATTATTGTAGCTTTATAATAAGTTTAAAGGAGTGTGATACCTCCTGTTTTATTTCTTTCCCCTGTGGATTGTTTTGGCTATTCTTGGTCATTTATCTTTCCATATGAATTCTGGTATTGTTGTTTCTAGGTCTGAGAAGAATGTTGCTGGTAATTTGATGGGTACTGCATTAAATCTGTAGATTGCTTTAGGTAGAATGGGCATCTTAACAATGTTGATTCTTCCAATCCAAAATCATGGGATATCTTAAATGCTATGATTTCCCCTTCTTTCCAAATACTGCAATTGTTTTAACTGGTCATGTATCATAAATTGTTAATGTAAATCTTGAGTCCTGCTAAAACTGTATGTAGGCTTCAGACTCAGTGTGGGTAAAGGGCTATGAATTTTGGGTATAACTACTGGAATGAATTTCTGTTGCTTGTAGCAGGCTTTCTGGCATTGATGCTGGCCTGCCTCCCTATAACCTGATTATAGACATTAAACACTCTCTTTGCTTCCAGTCTTTGCCTCTTGTTTTTTAGCTAGCTGCTAGGAATAGCAGTTCATTTATTTGACCAGGCCTTAACAATACCATTTTCTAATAACATTTTAATTGCTGTTATAGCATTTGCCCCCTTGTATGGAAAAGCTATGCAGTAAAACTTTCTATGCTGGAAAACACGTATTGAAAATGACAATCAAATGAAATTCCTGTGAAAATAATTAGCCTATCATATAGTAGAAATGTGTCTGAAAGTTTGATTTCCTTTGTAAGATTATGGGGTTTGGCAAACCAAATATTGGATATAAACTATTTTAGCAATTTATAACAGTCACCCTCTCCACCCGTATATTTTTAATTTGTATGATTTAATCTCTTCCATGACAACTCATGGAATGCAGAGGTTTTTGTAATGGAAGCACTAACTACTTGGGAAACACTATGTGGTCATGAAGGTTCTTTATGAGTTCATTACTAACCATGGATTATGTCCTCTTAAATGTCAATTTTTTATAGTTTAAATTTAGGGACATTTCATGGCTTATTAGATGGGTTACCAAGACAATTTGACTTGTACCATAAGGTTTATTTAAATTGTATATCTAAAGTATTTTAGTACTGACTAATTAAGCACGAAAGTTTGGAAAACTATTTTTGTGAAATTCAGGTAATTTTTGTCTTGCTTGATTTACCACTTTTAACAACCAGTCTGTTTCTTTATTAGAGTTTTGGGAATTTAAAAAATGTATTTTGTTTAGTGTGAAGTTGAGAATAATTAAATTAGTACATGAGTTGTTATTGCATGCATATTATTTAAAACGAGGCCAGGTGCCAGGCTCGGTGGCTCAACCTGTAATCCCATGCCTTTGGGAGGCTGAGGTGAGTGGATTGCCTGAGCCTGCGGGTTCGAGACCCGCCTGGGCAGTGAGAACTCATCTCTACAATAAATCAGAAAATCAGCTAGGCATGGTAGTGCATGCCTGTAATTCCAGCTACTTGGAAGGCTGAGGCGGAAGAATCGCCAGAGCCCAGCAGGTCGAGGCTGCATTGGCTGGGAGCGGCCACTGCACTCCAGTCTGGGTGACAGAGTGAAACTCAAACTCAAAAAATAAAAAAATAAAAAAATAAAATGAGGCCAGGCCAGGCTCGGTGGCTCAGCCTGTAATCCTAGTACTTGGGAGGCCGTGGCGAGTGGATTGCCTGAGCCTGTGGGTTCAAGACCAGCTTGGGAAACTTGGCAAGACCTTTTCTCTACACTAAGTAAAAAATTAGCTGGGTGTGATAGCAAGTGTCTGTAGTTCCCGCTACTTGGAAGGCTGTGGTGGAAGGATCACTGGAACCCAGCATGTCGAGGCTGCGGTGACCAGGAGCATGCCACTTCACTCCAGTCTGGGCTACAGAGTGAGACTCCAACTCAAAAAATAAAATTAAATAAAATAAAATGAGGCCAAATAGTAACAATTAAATTAAAAATTATAAATAGTAACTTAATAGTATAGATTATTTATAAATAGGGCCAAATTCATGAAGCTGGTTTGCAAACGACTAAAGATCAAGATAGAGGGTCATCCATCACACTCTGTGCCAGTTAGACATACTACTTAATGTACATGAAAAGCTTGAACAAATATATTAGAACACTGGAGATAGCCTTCTACAGTGCTAAGAACTCAGATACTATTATTTATCTACATCTGTGATCTTGGGCTAGTCACAATTTTTAAAATGTTTCTTCATCTGTGAAATAAAAATAAAATGTTCTAGCTTCTAAGATTGTTCTGAGAAATAAATGCGGGGATACTTATGAAACCTTTGGCACAGCAATTGCTGACATCTAGCAATTGCTTAGAAAGTGGAGTGATTATAAATGCAAATACCTCATCTCTAAATTGGGTAACCCATCTATCTGCCCTGGAGGTTACCTTCCAAGAAGATGCCACTAGAATACTAGAATATTTCATTCATTAGGTCATAAATCTTCTCTCAGAGATAGGAGATATGCTGGCTCATTTTTTTTTTTCATTAATCAGTATTTTTTATTATGGTTTTGTGGGGTACAGTTAAGGGTTAGGTGTACAATGACGTTTCATTCAGGCACCCTGTAGATAAGAAGTGTTTTCCCATCCCCCGACAGATATTTGCTACTGTTAATCCCATCCCCCTCCCCCCCATAGTTTCCC
>NW_007043464.1:2635-4431 GCF_000164805.1 Carlito syrichta | reverse complement strand
AGTTCTTCTCAAATTCTTCCAAAAGATTGAAGAGGAGGGGTTACTTCCAAACACAATATGTGAGGCCAACATTACCCTGACACCAAAGTAAAAAATGAATACTACAAGAAAAGAAAATTAAAGACTAATATCACTAATGAACACAGATGCAAAAATCCTCACAAAATACTAGCAAACCAAATACAACAGCACATTAAAAGTATCTTACATTGTGATTAAGTGGGATTTTTCCCTGGGTTACAAAGGTGTCTAGACATACATAAATCAATAAATGTGATACGCAACATTAATAGACTGTGAATTCTGTTAATATATAATACATTAACCAAAAGAAGGATAAAAATCATATATTAATCTCAATAGATGCATAAAAAGCATTTGACAAAATTCAACATTCTTTCATTATCAAAACAATCCACAAATTAGGTATAGAAAGAATGTACCTCAACATAATAAGATCATATATGAAAAGCTCAAGACTAATATCATACTCCACAGTGAAAAGTTTTACCACTAAGATCAAGAACAAGACAAAGATGTCAAATTTTACCACTTCTATACAGTATGATACTGCACATTGTAGAAGAAGCAATTAGAAAAGAAAAACAAAATAAAATAAAAGGCATCCAACTAGAAAGAAAAAAATAAAATTGCCTGTGTTTGCAAATGACATAATTTTATACATAGAAAATCCTGAAGAAGCTTACAAAAAGCTGTTAGAAGTAATAAATGAAGTCAGTAAAGTTGCAGGATACAAAATCAACATATAAAAATTAGTAACATTTCTACACACTACCAACAAGCTACGTAAAAAAATTTCAAGAAAAAATTCCATTTACAGTAGCTAAATAATAAAAAAAATACTTAGGAATAAATTTTACCAAGGAGAAAAAGAACTGCATACAAAAATTATAAAATATTGATAAAGAGAGTAAGCAAGACACAAATAAATGAAAATGCACCTTATAGTTATACATTGCAAGAACTAGTATTATTAAAATGTCAATATCACTCAAAGTGATCTGCAGATTAAATACAATCCCTATCAAAATTCCAATAACAGTTTTCACAGAAACAGAAAAAAAAAAAAAAGCTAAAATGTATATGAAATCACAAAAGACCCTAAATAACCAAAACAATCTTGAGCAAAACAAACCTAGAAGCATCATCTGATTAAAACAACTTGGTACCGGGATAAGACAGACCAATAAGAAAGAGCATAGAGTCCAGAAATAAGCTTACATATTTATGATCAATAGATTTTTCAACCAAGATGCCACAAACACAAAATAAGGAAAGAACAATCTCTTCAATAATGTTGGGAAAACTGAATATACCCATGAAAAAGAATCAAATTAGACCCATATTATATGCCATATAATAGCCATTGGAAATAGATTAAATAATGAAAAATATGATCTGAAACTGTAAAACTCCCAGAAGAAAACAAAGAATAAAAACTTCTTGAACTTGGTCTGGGCAATATTTTTATATAACCCCAAAAGCATAGGCAACAAAAGCAAATGTAGATAAATGGGATTGCAGCAAACTAAAAATCTTCACGGTAGAGGAAATGATCAGTAGAGTGAAGAGCCAACCTAAGAAGTGAGTGAATATATTTACAAACCACACATCTGGTAAGAGACCAATATTCCTAATATCTGAGGAACTCCACTCAATAGTAAGAAAGCAAATAATCTGATTTAAAAATTATGCAGCCATAAAGAAGAACAAATTCATGAACTTCACAGCAACCTGGATGGACTTAGAGTCTATAATACTGAGTGATTTTTCAC
>NW_007043464.1:0-2442 GCF_000164805.1 Carlito syrichta | reverse complement strand
TTGTATACCTAACTCTGAATTGTACCCCACAATTTTAAAATAAAAAATTTAAAAGTTTAAAAAAATTGACAAAGGACCTCCTTTTTAAAAGACATGTTATAAAAGATGACATCCAGATGACCAACAGGCATATTAAAAATATTCAACATTGTTAATTATCAGGGAAATGCAAATCAAAACCACAGGGAAATATTATCTCATACCTTGTTATAATGGCTATTAACAAAAACAAGTATTGATGAGAATGTGAAAAAAGAAAACCCATATACACTATGTGTAGAAATGTAAATTGGTACAACCATTATAAAAAACAATATGAAGCCGGGCTCGGTGGCTCAGCCTGTCATCCTGCGCCTTTGGGAGGCTGAGGTGAGCGGATTGCCTGAGCCCGCGGGTTCGAGACCCGCCCGGGCAGCAAGACCTCATCTCTACAATAAATCAAAAAAAAAAAAAAAAAAAATCAGCCGGGCGTGGTAGCGCATGCCTGTAATTCCGGCTTCTCGGAAGGCTGAGGCGGAAGGATCGCCGGAGCCCAGCAGGTCGAGGCTGCGGTGGCCGGGAGCGGCCACTGCACTCCAATCTGGGCGACAGAGTGAGACTCCAACTCAAAAAAAAAAAAAAAACAACAACAATATGGACATTCCTCAATAAATTAAAAATAGAATTACCATATGATCTAACAATCTCACTACTGGGTATACATCCAAAGTATATGAGATATATATTCAAAGAATATGAAATCAGTATGTCAAAGGTCTCCTGTTCATTGTTGAGTTATTCATAATAGCAAAGATAATGAATCTGTGTGTTTATCAATGGGTGAATAAATAAGGAAAATGAGACACACGAGAGAGAAAGAGCATGAAAGAGAGAGAGAGAGAGACTCAACTGAATACTATCTGACCTTGAAGAAAAGAAAATCTTTCCATTTGCAACAACATGGATGAAACTGAAGGACATGCTAAGTGAAATTAAGCAGTCACAGAAAGATTTTACTGCATGATCTCACTTACATGTGGAATAAAACACACAAATAAAAGTCAAATTCATAGAAACCAAGTAGAATGGTGGTTCTAGGAGACAGAGAATAGGAAAAATGAAGAGATGGTGGTTAAAGAGTACAAAGTTTCAATTATACAGGTTAATTAAGTTATGAATGTCTATTTTACAGCATGTTGACTATATTTAATAATACTATTTGCATACTTGAAATTTGCTAAGAGAGTAGATCTTGAATGCTCTCATAAAAAAGAAAATGGCAACTATATGAAGTGATGGATATGTTAATCAGCTTAACTGTGGTAGTCATTACTCACAATGTATTTATCAAAATACCCCATCACACACCTTAAATATATACATTTTTTTAATTTGTTATTTATTAACCTGAGGGAGAAAGCTTATCATTAGTTAGTGGGAAGTTTTCTAATTAACTAGTGATTAGAGCACAATATGAGGGTCAGTATATAAATAGACACAAAAGCAAACAAAAGAATTACAGCAAGTCCAGATTGGGAACATTTTCTGAAGGGGAAGGTGCTAAATGTGAATCTTAAAGAATAAATAGGACTTAAAGGAAAGGGACTGTCCCTTAAGCAAGGGGACCAAAGACTCAGTAGTATTAGAAAGAATGGCCCCCTTGTGGGGATGGAACTTGATCAAGTAGAAGCAAAGATCTGTAGAGTGGGATTAGGTCACCAAGAGGGCAGTCCTCCATCTGTGAATTGCTTTGTTTGCCAGCCTACGGAATTTATACTTTACCTTAAAAGCCATAGCAAGCTTCCTCTATTAACCTAATTGGAAAAATTAAAAAGACCTTATGACCTTGTGTTTAACTGACAGAAATAGGCAAAGGACCAAAAGTAAATTAGCTTTACGTGGGTTTCAGTATATTATTGGTTCCACTGAGCGTGTTTCATAAAATGATTTCAAATCAAACTGAATAGAGATAATTTTCTAGAATTTTGAGTTTTCCTAGCAAACTATAATACTACCAGCTCAAAATGCAGTATTATAGCCTCTCTACTTGAATGTGAGTTCTTCCATGGCTGGGACCAAGCCTGACTCAGAGAAGACATCCAGTAAACATTCATTGATTGGATTCCTTACTTCCTTCACTATTGTTTTAAGATGCTTCTTCATTCTTATTCACATCTCTATGGAACAGTGTCCTTGTTTTTTGTTGTTGTTTGTTTGTTTTGTTTGGGGGTTGTTTTTTTTTTTGCATTTTATTCTTAAGTAGAAAAAGTGAGTGAACTAAGATAATGGGGGATATTCTAAAAAAGAATTGCAGAGTTTTAGTGATTGAAGTTATTCTAAAGGCCATTTAAATCTGTAGATAAGGCCTGGTGTGGTGGCTCATGCCTGTAATCCCAGCACTTTGGGAGGCCAAGGCATGAGGATTGCTTGAGTCCAGGAGTTCTAGACCAGCCTAGGCAACAT
>NW_007043463.1:22175-22841 GCF_000164805.1 Carlito syrichta | reverse complement strand
CGGCCCTCCCTCCCGGGAGGCTCCCTGGAGGAGGAGAGGAGCGCTGCCTGGGTGGCCCGCCGGCCGGAGGCCCAGGGACGGAGGGCGGCCAGCGGTGCCTCCCGCGGGGTTTGCCTCGCGGCGCCTGGACGGCAGCCCCGCCTGCTTACCCCGGTCAGTCCCTCAGAGGCTCAAGGGCGCAGAGACTCCAGACACCGGGGAGTTTGCGCTCCGCGGGGCTCCAGGGTGTCCAGCTTGCCGTCCTGAGGCCGGCGGGCTCGGCACCCGCCGGCCCTCCTCACCCCTGTCTGGGAGGCCCAGCTCCCCCGGCCCAGCGGTCCCCTGGGTTCTCGGCTGTCCTTGGAGCTCCTGCACGGGGCTGAGGTCGGGCTTGGAGTCTGTTCGCCGCCAGTTCAAGCTTCCGGGGAGGGAGCGGGTGGGTGACCAGGCCAGCTTATCGAGTGTGCACACACCCCTGCAGGCTGTCGAGTGGCGGCAGCTGCCCAGGCCCGGCCTGCGCTTGGCCTTCTGGGTCAGCGGTCCCTGGGGCCGCACGCAGCTTTCTTCAGAGGCAGCCGTTCTCCTCCGGTTTCCCGGACGCACGCCCCCAGCTGCAGTGCAGTGGCACGGCCCGGGCGCACCGCAGCCTCAGACGGCTGGGTTCCGGCGAGCCTCGCGCCTCGGCCT
>NW_007043463.1:20297-21298 GCF_000164805.1 Carlito syrichta | reverse complement strand
GCAGACCGGCCCGGCGAGTGTTCGTCCTGTGGCTCCAGGCCTCGGACAAAGTCTCCCGGGCTCCCCGAGAGGCCGGCGCGGCCTTTGCTGTCAGGCCCCGGGCGGGGCTCCCCAGCCGCCCAGGCCCGCCTTGATCTGCAACAGCCGCGCTCAAACCCCCGCGGCGGAGTCCGCTCTGCAGCCGAAAGCAGCGGCTTCTCGCAAGCCGCCGGGCGGAAAGCCGCACGCCTGGGGGAAGCAGACGCGGTCAGCAGCGGTTCGAGGACAAGCCCGTCCTTCCTGCCACCAGACCTGAGACGCGAAGACGCGCCTTGCGCGAGGGACGCGAATGCTGGGTGTGCCGGGCTGCGGCTCCCGCCGCGTCCAAAGTCCGAATCCCCCCGCGGCCCCGGGCGATGCTCCCGTCACGCCCTGGAACCCCCACGCACCAGCCCCGCCCCCCGAGGACTCTGTTTTGTGGGGAGAGCCGAGAGGATGTACAAGGGGACGCCCCCAAAACCCGAAATTCGCGTATAAAACACTGCGTATCTACTCTTCCCTGTTTAAAGTTCAGTCACCTTCAGAGGACCCCCGTGGAACGCAGTGCACCTATCCAGACGACTCTTCCACTGCCCGAGGCTGTTTTCTTTCTGTCTGTCTTTGTCTTGGGTCGGAGCCTCACTCGGCCGCCCAGGCGGAGTGCAGCGGCCGCTCCCGGCCCCCGCCGCCTCGACCCGCCGGCCCCGGCCGTGCTTCTGCTCAGCCTTCCGAGTAGCTGGGATGCCAGGCGCGCGCCCCCACGCCAGGCCGAGTGTTTGGTTTACTGTGGAGACCAGGGCTCGCCAAGCTGCCCAGGCGGGTCTCGAGCCCGCGGCCTCAGGCGTCCGCTCACCTCAGCCTCCCCGAGTGCGACTGACGGGCTGACCACCGAGCCTGGCCCAAGGCTGTTTCTGAACGAGTCCCCTCGGACGCCTTTGCGTGCTTCTGCCGGTTCCACGTTGGCCAAGCGTTTCCCGTGGGAG
>NW_007043463.1:15067-19535 GCF_000164805.1 Carlito syrichta | reverse complement strand
GGGGCGGCGTCTGCGGCGCGGAGTCTGCGGGAGGGTGGCCCTCGCGCTCCTTCCGCCCGCGCCTCCGGCCGCGCGGGCTGCTGTGGCCAACGCACGCTTGCCGCGGGCCGCCCCTGGGCTTTGCCCTTAGCAGCCCGTAGACGCCGGCGGTGGCGACGGCCCGCAGGACAGACTGCTTTTAGCGCTGCCGGGCAGCTTTGCACAGCTGGAGGCTTCTGTTTCCGCGTTCGGTCTTCGACGGGTGGCAGGCGCTAGGGTCGCGGCAAGCGAGGTCCCTCGGCCAGCGTCCGTGGCCGACCCCGACTGCGTGGCACGGGTGATCTGGCACTGCCCTGGGGGCAAGGAGAGAGATTTGTTCACCACATGGATGGTCGCACCTCAGAAGGGGCCGAATCCCAGCTGCCAAAGCTTTTGAGGCAAGCATCGGCGGGCGGAACACTCTTTTGTCGGGTGGGCTTCCCGATCAGATTTCTAGTTTGAGCCTCAAACCTCCAAGGGAGCGAAATTCCGCTCCCAGGCACGCGTGTGTGGACTTCGTGCTGGCCTGAGTGGACTGTGCCTGGCCAGTCTCTTGCTGCCATTGTGAACTGTACCGTGGACGAAGAGAGCGAGGCGTGGAGGAGCCTCTGGCTCAGGTCGTGAGGCTCGCCCGTGAGCTCTCAAGACTTACTTCCACCCATCTCGAGGTGGCCTTGGACTGTAATCTCTATAATCCTCTGGTTAATCATGCAACCCTTGTCCATGAACTTGAATTTTGAGAGACCCAGATTGTGGTTTTAGTTACTAGAGATGTTATACTTTTTCCCGGTGAAGAGATAAAAAGGAGTAGGGAGGGGGCAGGGGCTCATGCCTGTAATCCCAGCCCCTCGGGAGGCCAAGGCAGGAGAATCACTTGAGTTCAGGAGTTTGAGACAAGCCTGGGCAACATAGCGAGACTCCGTCTATACAAAAAATAAATTAGCTGGGTGTGGTGATGTGTGCCTGTAGTTCCCCAGCTACTCAGGAGGCTGAGGCAGAAGGATCGCCTAAGACCAGGAGGTTGAGGCTGTGGTGAACTGTGATGGTGCTACTGAACTCCAGCCTGGGCAGCAGAGTGAGACCCAACTAAAAAAAAATAATAATAAGGTTTCCTTATTATATACCATTTATACCATTTTCTTGTTAATATATAGAGAGAATTGAACTTACTGCAAACCCAAAGACTCAGGCAATTAAAATGCCTGTGCCTAGAACATTCTAACTCTAAGACTCAGACTTGCTCAAGAAATTAAGGAAGAGCTAGGTGAAGACGACAACAAAACAACATAGGATTTGGTCTCGCTTCTGGAAGAAGGTAGAAATTAAAATGCAAATAAAAGATTAAGATAGAGGAAGTGCAATTTCTTTCTTTCTTTTTTTTGAGTTGGAGTCTCACTCAGTCGCCCAGACTGGAGGGCAGTGGCACGCTCCCGGCCACCACAGCCTTGACCTGCTGGGCTCCGGCGATCCTTCTGCCTCAGCCTTCCAAGTAGCTGGAAGTACAGGCGCATACTACCACGCCTGGCTGATTTTTTAAAAATTTATTGTAGAGATGAGGTCTCGCCAAGTTGCCCAGGCAGGTCTCAAACCCACGGGCTCAGGCAATCCACTCACTTCAGCCTCCCAAAGTGCGGGATTACAGGCTGAGCCACCGAGCCCGGCTGAAGGGTGATTTCATTGGAAGAAAGTTTTATGGTCTTTGAAGACAGGCTGGACACATCTGAAAGGAGTGAGATCCTAGAGACTAGGCCACACGGGCATGAAAGGAAAAAGGAGCATAGGTGATTCTGGTAACTCTTAATTAGAGGACTAGAAAAGAAAGGCCATTGACAGGGCTACAGGGTCGAGTAAGACATGAAAAAGGAAAGGAAAAAATACAAAAGGAAAGTCGAACCTATTAAGTGAGGGAAACCTGCTGGGATGTAGGTGGGGTGCAGTAGGAGACAGAAGGTACGATGTGCTAGCAATGGGGGTCCTAGGGGACACCCTCACTCCCAGACTGGGTTGTCCAAAAACAACAAGGAGACTCGGAGATCAGTAGAATGAAGCAGCTTTCTGACAATAAAGCTCTTGCAAGAACAGGTGTCCCTCAGATGAGCACGCACAACGAAGCAGTTTCAGCCAGAGTACTGAAGCCCTAAAATACAAGCCCTCCCTGTTTCCCCATGGGCTGGGCACTTCCAGAGGTTACATCACTTTCCTGACGTCACCTACATGGCATACATTGATTGGGCTACCTGGTTAGTTCATTTGCATGCCCTATCTATTAATTGGTTGACAGGTGCGACAAACTTACTTCATTTGCATGTCCTATTTGCCGATTAGCTTACAGCATTTTGTTCTAACTGGTTCCGTCGACATTAAAATGAGAAAGCCCACCAAAGTAAAAGCCCGCAAAAAGAACAACAGGCAGGAGGCGACTCAGCAAAAAGCAGTTATGTACAGCTTGTGGCTTACTGGGAAAACAAATCATTCTTTGTCTTCAATCTTCCTCCTCTTTTTCTTTTTAAGTATTTTTGACTATATTTTCATTTGGGGGTTCTGATTTAATTATGAGATCGGTTTTAAATTTATGAAGTCATTTTTCATTTTTTTCTTTAAGATTTAGTTTGGTTTCCATAGTATAACTCAGGCATTTTCTTTGTTTTTGTTTTTGGTTTTTTTTTGAGTCAGAGCCTCACTCTGTTGCCCGGGCTGGAGTATAGTGGCAGGCTCACAGCCACCGCAGCCTCGACCTGCTGGACTCAGGTGATCCTTCTGCCTCAGCCTTCCAAGTAGTTGGAAGTATAGGCACACGCCACCATGCCCAGCTATTTTTTCTGATTTATTGTAGAGACGAGGTCTTGCCATGTTGCTCAAGCTGGTCTCGAATCTGTGGGCTCAGGCAATCTTCTTGCCTCTGCCTCCCAAAGTGCTGGGATTACAGGCGTGAGCCACCACGCTCAGCTCATTTTCTTTGTTACACTTGTTTTAATCAGTCTCTGGACCCAAGCCTCTGATGCAGGGAATGACACAGCATCCTAGAGCAATTAATATCCCTATTACTGTTATAAGGGAGGCTAGGATTGAGATTATTGTTCCTTTCCATTTTCCAGACCAATTATCTAGCCAATCTGTGAAGGGGTCTTTGAAACCAGAGTTTTTAGCCAGTTCATTGGCCAGAGCACTCAATCCTTGTCATGCTTTGGTAATAGTCCCGTCAGAGGCTGTATTGTTTGGGATAAAAGTACAGCATTGTCCTCCTAGCATGACACATACTCCCAATGATGGTTTTGTGTGTGTGTGTGCGCGCGCGCACGTGCGTGTGCGCACAACTTGTGTGACTAGTTGGATCAGAAACAGTAACAGGATCCAAAGACATCTAAGAGACCAAGAAGAAGAAGAGCTGGGCTCGGTGGCTCAGCCTGTCATCCCGCGCCTTGGGAGGCTGAGGTGAGTGGATTGCTTGAGCCCGCGGGTTCGAGACCCGTCTGGGCAACTTGGAGAGCCCTCATCTCTACAATAAGTCAAAAATGAGCCAGGTGTGGTAGCGCACGCCTGTAGTTCCAGCTACTCGGAAGGCTGAGGTGGAAGGATCGCCGGAGCCCAGCAGGTCGAGGCTGCGGTGGCCGGGAGTGGCCACTGCACTCCAGTCTGGGCGACAGAGTGAGACTCCAACTCAAAAAAAAAAAAAAAAGAGACCAAGAAGAGATGGCCCAGACAGACCAGAGACACACCTGAGGGCGCCTGGGTCCAGGACACGGTTGACAGACAGCCCTCAGAGCTGAGGGATGGTCCATGATGGAGCAATTAAAGATGGGAGGGCCAGGTTCCGTGGCTCAGCCTGTAATCTCGCGCCTTGGGAGGCTGAGGTGAGTGGATTGCCTGAGCCCGCGGGTTCGAGACCCGCCTGGGCAGCGAGACCTCATCTCTACAATGAATCAAAAAAAATCAGCCGGGCGTGGTAGCGCGCGCCTGTAATGCTGGCTACTTGGAAGGCTGAGGCGGAAGGATCGCCGGAGCCCAGCAGGTCAAGACTGGGGTGGCTATGAGAGTGCCACTGCACTCCAGGCTGGGCAACAGAGTGAGACTCCGACTCAAAAAAACAAAAAAGATGGGAGGACTGAAACGGCCGCAGGCTCTCGACTGGAGAATTCTTTTGCTGGAGTTTAAGTTCACAGCCCCTGGTGAAGCCTGACGCTGGGGGCCAGAAGGGTGGATGTCCGAGAGGCTGCCGGCAGCTTGCTTAACCTTGCACCAGCTCTGCGCAGGCACATTTCCAGGCTCCCCTGCTGTGCAGGCAGCCCCGTGGCTGAGGGTGAGCTGACGGGAGACTCGGCCCAGCCACCCTCCTGGCTGGAGGATCCTCGCAACTGAGTTTTGTCTTTTTTTTGAGTTGGAGTCTCACTCTGTTGCCCAGACTGGAGTGCAGGGGCCGCTCCCGGCCACCGCAGCCTCGACCTGCTGGGCT
>NW_007043463.1:8979-14924 GCF_000164805.1 Carlito syrichta | reverse complement strand
GAACCCGCGGGCTCAGGCACCCCACTCACCTCAGCCTCCCAAAGGCGTGGGATTACAGGCTGAGCCACCGAGCCCGGCTGTCGCAACGGAGTTTAACTCCATCATCCTGGAATAGCCTGATGTGGAAACCGATATTCCCTCCTTTCCTTTTCTTCTATAGATTCATCTAAGGCTCCGTCGTGGCTTTGGCTGCAGTTAGTCTCTTACCTGCAACCGTGAAATCCACAAAGCTCTGAAAACCAAAACCAAGTGTTTCATTTTAATACGCACTTAATAAATACCAGAATGAAATTTGATGCCAAAATAAACAGGCGCGTTTACTTATAGACTTCATCTCAGAGTCCATTCATATATTTATAAATATTCATATATTTTGCGGAAGCAGCATCCATGCTTTTGACACCAGGGCGCCGCCTCAAACCTGTCTGGGGAAGACATGTAATTAACCCAAACTGGCATGTAATCCATGCGTTGTATTGCCTTATTAAGATTCCCAAAGTTGGGCAACCCAAACTGGCATGTAATCCATGCGTTGTATTGCCTTATTAAGATTCCCAAAGTTGGGCAACCCCCTCAGGTCCCCTCCCACTGTGGAAGCTTTTCTGTCCTCTCAATAAATGCGGCTTTCTCAAAAAAAAAAAAAAAAAAAAAAAAAAAAAAATCCCAAAGCTCTGAATATCAAAGCAAAACTTAGCCCCAAGACTTTCAGATGAGGGATTGGGGTCCTGAGGAAATGTAGGTCTGGATTGTACAGCGTATCGTCCTGGGCTTTGGAAACACTGTTTTGACGGGGATAGTCACTTCTGAATTTGGAATTGGAGGACCAGGCTGCTTCTGTCTGGTGCCTCTGCCATTTCCTCTTTTTACAATCTTTTGCGGGTGGTCAGAGACTTAGTCGTCTGCCATCCTCCACACAAGGCTTCCGAGGTCACCGCATGCACGGCTGCCTCCGCCTGGAAGGGAAGAGTCGGGGGCTGGCACCTGGGGGATTGTGCAAGCCGGGCCTGGACGGGGCACTGGAACAGCAGAGGAGGCTGGGGAGCGGAGCTGAGCCCGGTTGCCCACCGTGAGGAGGAACGGGGGTCAACCAGCAGGTCGTCTCGACCAGGCCGTCCTTCCGGTCACGAAACCTCCCTGTCAGCCTCCGTCCCACCCAGAGAACGCCCTGCCCAGGGGACACACCCGAGCCCCATGCCGGCACAACACGCAGCTCCGATTCCAGGATTCCTGGGCAGGGCACAGTGTTCCCCGTCTGACTCCTCAAGCTCTGGGGACCTGTGGGCTGACGAGACAAGCGGCCCCCCACTGTCCTTCCCCACGACACTGGACGTTTGCTTTGGCTTCCTTGTGGCTCGCTGCTTTCTGTGCCCAGGCCTTTCTTCCCTCCCTGACAGATGCTGGTCCTGAAGGCGCCCGATACACTGCGCATGCGGATTAGGGCAGACCAGGCGGGGTGTGTCCGGGGTGGGACAGCCGTCCACTGCAAACCGAGTCAGAGTGTGCTTCCCGGGGAACCAGTGAGGCACAGTGGGGTGATGCCAAGCAGTCTCACACATCTTTTTAAGATCGCTTCTTTTTGGTTTCTGTGATTGTTTTCTCCTTGCATGTCAATGTTTGCCCCTTCCACTCCCTTGACTAGGGTACTTTGTGCTTTCTTTATGAACTTTTCAAAGAAACACATTTTTGATATGTTTTGGTATTTACTAGTGTTAAATAAGTGATACTATTTATTTATTTATTTGAGTTTGGGGTCTCACTCTGTTACCCAGGCTAGAGTGCAGTGGCGCAGTTACAGCTCACCTCAGCCTCAACCTCCTGGGTTTAGGTGATCCTTTCACCTCAGCCTCCTGAGAAGCTGGATTACAGGTGTGCACCACCACACCTGGCTTATCTTTTGATTTTTGGTAGAGACAGGGTCTTGCTATGTTACCCAGGCTGGTCTTGAGCTCCTGGGCTCAAACCAGACTTCCGCCTGGGCCTCTCAAAGTGCTGGGATCACAGGAGTCAGCCACTGTGCCTGGCCACTTCATTTTTTAGAGCAGTTTTAGGCTTACAGGAAAATGAACAGAAAGTGCAGAGCTCACTTTCACGCCCCTCCCCCTTACTTTTCCTCTATTGTCAACTTCTTGTTTCAGTGTGAACATCTGTTCCCATTGATGAGCCTGCAATGACCCATCACTGGGTCACCACAGTTGACATCAGGGTTCACTCTGTGCTGTACACTCTGTGAGTTTTGGCAAACACAGAAAGACATGTCTCCACTGTTATAGGATCATACAGTGTTTTCACGGTCCTGAAAGGCCTCTGGGCTCCACCTACTCATCCCTTGCCCCAACCCCTGGCAATCATTGATCTTTTGACTGTCTCCATGGTTTTGCCCATTCTAGAATGTCAAATAGTTGGAATCATACAGTACGTAGCCTTTTCAGATTGCCTTCTTTCACTTAGCAATACGCATTTTTTTTTTTTTTTTTTGAGTTGGAGTCTCACTCTGTCACCCAGGCTGGAGTGCAGTGGCACGCTCACGGCCGCCGCAGCCTCCACCTGATGGACTCAGGCAATCCTTCTGCCTCAGCCTTCCAGTAGCTGGAACCACACGCGTGCGCCACCATGCCTGGCTAATGTTTTGATTTATTGTAGAGATGAGGTCTCACCATGTGGCTCAGACTGGTCTCAACCCCTGAGTTTAGGCATCCTCTCATCTCCACCTCCCAAAGTGCTGGGATGACAGGCGTGAGCCACCGTTCCCGGCCAGCAGTATGCATTTTAAGACGCTTCCATTTCCTTTTCCTCCCTCCCTCCCTCTCTTTTTTGTTCTTTCAGCTCATTTGTTGCCGAATAAAATCAATGGTAGCATGTGTCACGGTTTGCTCAACCATTCGCCTGTGAAGGACATCCTGGCTGCTCTTGAGTAACGGCAGTGACGAGTGGGCCGGCTGCAAACCCCACGAGCGGGTTTTGTGCGGACAGAGGTCTCCAGGCCTGTGGCTAGTTCCGAGGACTGCTGGGTCGTGGGGTGGGAGCGTGCGCGTGTCGTCTTGCCAGAAGCCGCCCGAGCCGTCCTTCCTGGTGGCCGTCCCGGTGTGCGCTCCGGCCGGCGAGATGCGAGAGCTCCTGTTGCTCCCCACGTCCTCACAGCACTTTGTGTCGTCTGTGTCTTGAACTCTGGCTGTTCTGACAAGGATGCAGGGGTGTTTCGTCATCGTTTTAATTTGTGATTCCCTCATGACACATTTCACATCTTTTTACATGCTTATTTGTCATCTGCACATCTTCTTTGGTGAGGTATCTGGTCAGGTCTTTTGCCCCTTTTGAAACTGGGTTGTTTGTCGTCTTATTTTTGAGTTTTAAAACTTTCTATTTTATTTTTTAGAGACATGGTCTCGGTCTGTCACCCAAATATTTTCTCCTAGTCTGTGACTTGTCATTTCTCTGAATTACATATTAATTTTTGAGTTGGACATTTAATTTGTGTCCTAAAATATTGATTCAATTAATTTATTTTTTGAGTCGGGGCTTCACCATCACCCAGGTTGGAAGGCTGTGCCACGATCGTGGCTCACCGCAGTTTCGAACTCCAGGGCTCGGGCCATTCTTCTGCCTCAGCCTCCCGAGGAGGTGGGACTACAGGTGCGTGCCACCATGCTAACTCTTTTTGTTTTTTGTAGAGACGAGGTCTTGCTATTGGGTCTTGTACTCCTGGGCTCAAGCAATCCTCCTGCCTTGGTCTCCCAAAGTGCTGGGAATATAGGCGTGAGCCACCACGCCCAGCCTTAGCTTACATTCTTTCTTGCGAAGGTCTCACAGAAAACTCTAGTCAGTCATGTGCTGTGGGATGACACTCACTTAGAAGGTGAAGGGGTTCCCGTTCTCTCAGCATCTTGAGGGAGCGTAGAGGGACCCCCTCTTCCGATTGCTCTGAATTCGTTGAGGCAAGTGTGTGGCTCCTGCAGCTGATGGCCTGAGTTTGGGTGCTGGCCATTTGCAGCCACAGTCAGGAGAGCAGGAAGCCCGGCACCTGAGGTCATGGGAGACGTCAGATGCGGCACAGCTCCTCTCGCTCGGAGGAGAGGTCGGCAGGCACGGGTCGCTGGGGAAGCTGAGCTCCGGAGCAGCCTTTGCTGCTGGGAGAAAGGGGATGGTCGTCTTCTGCCCCTCCAAGCCAGCTCGTGGCCAGGCAAGCAGGAAGCGCTCCGAGGGGACGCCCCAGGCCATTCTGCTCATCTCTCACGTTCTTAAACCCATTGAGAAGCATACTTGAGAATTTACTCAGCACAGTTGCTGGGACTGGAGTACCCCCGAAAAAGCATGAGTTATTGCTGCTGAAACTTAGTTGTCATCTCTCCCACAATGCTGCAGCAGAAGAGGGCACCCACACACAACAGGAAGGATGTGAGGGCAAAGGAGAACTGTGTTCTTGGCACTCATGCCTGGAATTATGATGGTATTCTTGTTTTTTTGAGCCGGGCGGGGTCTCACTCTGTCGCCCAGGGTGGAGTGTAGTGGCCTGATCATGGCTCAGGTGATCCTCCTGCGTACCTAGGACTATAGTCGCACACCTAGCTAATTTTTAAATTCTTTTTTTTTTTTTTTGAGAGACGTGGTCTTGCTATGTAGCCCAGGCTAGTCTCCAATCCCTGGGCTCAAGCAATCCTTCCTCCTCAGCCTCCCAAAGTACCAGGATTACAGGTGTGAGCCACCATGCCTGGCCTATGATGGTGTTATAGTATGTGACTGTATCATGAGCTAGCATCTACCGATAACCTGTAACTTTAGCAGGGAATCTTGGTAGGTGTTGACAGAGACACCTGCTGCCCCAAGACACAGAACACATCTTGCTCCCTACTGTCCTCAGCCCAGGTCTGTGGATACAGGCTGTGTGTGACCAGTGGCAAGGTGCTGTCTCTTGCAACTGGAGAGGAATGATGTGGGAGGAAGGCTACTGAGTGGGTGAAATGTGCAGCAGCAGGCAGTAGGGAACAGACTCTTCTCTCTGACGAGGCCCAGGAGTACTTTAAGAAGACTAGACACTTTTTTCTGTTCTTTAAAGATGTGGGGGACAATTCAGGGTGAGGCATACAGACGTTCATCATGCAGGTGCCCTTGTTGATGAAGCGTGCCCCTCCCCGGCAGACTCCCACTGCTGCCAATCCTGCTTTCCCGCCAGTTTCCTGCTACTGCCAATCCTTTTCTTATAGTATTATAATTGTTCAAGGTTCTCTTATGAGTGAGATCATGTGGTACTCTGTTCTTTGTTTCTGTGATAGGTCACTGAGTATGATCGACTCTAAATCCATCCAAGTTGCTGCAAAGTTCATATGTTTGTCCTTCTTTATGGCTGCATAACATTCCATTGTGTATATATATCACATTTTAAAAATCCAGTCAGGTTTGATGGTCAGCATGGTTGGTTTCATGTTTCTGCTATTGTGAATAGTGCTGCAATAAACATGCATGTGCAGGTATCTTTTTTGTAGAATGATTTGCGTTCCTCCTGGTATATTCCCAGTAGAAGGATTGCTGGGTCCTATGGAAGGCCAATGTCTAGTTCTTTTAGAAATCAGCACACTGTCTTCCAAAGAGGTTGCACTAGTTTGCATTCCCACCAGCAATGGAGAAGTGTTCCTCTTTCTCTGCATCCATCTGTTGTTGCTTGCTATTAATTATGGCCATTTCTTACTGGAGTTAGGTGGTATTTCAATGTGGCTTTGATTTGCATTTCTCTGATGATTAGTGAGGCTGAGCACTTTTTCATGTAAGACTAGACACTTTTTTTGTTATTTTGTTTTTTTTTGAGTTGGAGTCTCACTCTGTTGCCCAGACTGGAGTGCAGTGGCCACTCCCGGCCAACGCAGCCTCGACCTGCTGGGCTCCGGCGATCCTTCCGCCTCAGCCTTCCAATAGCTGGAACTACAGGCATGCGCTACCACGCCTGGCTAATTTTT
>NW_007043463.1:8086-8767 GCF_000164805.1 Carlito syrichta | reverse complement strand
TTCGGAGGCTGAGGCAGAAGGATCGCTGGAGCCCAGCAGGTCGAGGCTGCGGTGGCCGGGAGCAGCCACTGCACTCCAGTCTGGGTGACAGTGAGACTCCAACTCAAAAAAATAAATAAATAAAATAAAAATAAGAGTTTTAGGTTCACAGAATAATTGAGCAGAAAGCCCAGAGAGTGCTCACACACCCTCTTCTGCCATTCCCAGCCTCCCCGACTCTCAATCCCACACTGGAGTGGCACATTCGGAACAACAGATGTATCTATACCAGACATGATGGCTCACGCCTGTAATCCCAGCACTTTGGGAGGCCGAGGTGGGAGGGTTACTTGAGCCCAGGAGTTCGAGATCAACTTGGGCAACAGCAAGATCTTGTCTCCACAGAAATAAATCAGTAGGGCACGGTGGTGTGTGCCTGCAGTCCCAGCTACTCTGGAGGGAGCACCTGAGCCCAGGAAGTCAGGCTGGGTGAGCCTTGACTGTGCCACTCCATTCCAGCCTGGGCTACAGAGTGAGACCCTGGATAAAAAACAAAATAAAAGCTGAGCTCAGTGGCTCAGCCTGTAATCCTGCAACCTGGGAGGCTGAGGTGAGTGGACTGCCTGAGCCTGAGGGTTCGAGACCTGCCTGGGCAACTTGGCGAGACCTCATCTCTACAATATATCAAAAAAAAAAAAAAAA
>NW_007043463.1:0-7987 GCF_000164805.1 Carlito syrichta | reverse complement strand
CCAGTCTGGGCGACAGAGTGAGACTCTGACTCAAACAAAACAAAACAAAACAAAACAAAACAAAACAAAATAACTGGCTCATCTACACTGACCCATCCTCATGACCCATGGTCCACCGTTCTCCTTAGGCTTCGTTTTTGTGTTGCACACTGCAGGATTTTGACAAATTCACAATGATGTATGCCCACCATTACAGTATCATGCAGAATAACTCCACTGTCCCAAACATCCTCTGTGCTTCACCTGTTCAAGCCTTTTCAACCTCCACCCCTTGGAAACCATTGAACTTTTGACTGGCTCTGTAGTTTTGCCTTTTCTAGAATGGCATATGGTTGGAATCATACAGGATGTGGCCTTTTCAGGGTGGCTGCTTTCACTTAGTAATATGCATTTAAAGTTCCTCCATAGCTTTTCATGGCTTGATACCACATTTCCTTTTAGTGCTGAATAACGTTTCACTGTGTGGATGAACCTCAAGTTTATTTATTTATTGAAGGACATTTTGGATGCTTTCCAGTTTTGGCAATTATGAATAAAGTTGTTCAGGGATTTGTGTGGACATAAGGTTTTAAAACATTTGTTTGTCTATTAAGGAGCGTGACTGCTGGATCACATGGTACGAGTGTGTTTAATCGTGTAAGGAATTGCCGGGCACGGTGGCTCACGCCTGTAACCCCAGCACTTAGGGAGGCGGAGGCGAGAGGACTGCCTGAGCCCAGGGGTTGACATCAGCCTGGGCAACATGGCAAGACCTTGTCTCTGCAATAAAATTAAAAAATTAGCCTGGCATGATGGTGCACACCTGTAGCCCCAGCGACTTAGATGGCAGAGGTGGAAGGATCACCTGAGCCCGGCAGGTCGAGGCTGCGGTAGCCATGATCACCGTACTCCAACCTCCAGGGCACTCCCGGGCGACCAAATGAGACTCCAATTAAGAAAACAACAAACAAACAAACAAACAAACAAAAAAGCGTGTAAGGAACTGCTCAACTGTCTTCCAAAGTGGCTGCACCATTTTGTATTTTCACCAGCAATAAATGAGAGGTCCTGTGGCTCCACATCCTTGCCAGTATCTAGTGTTGCCAGGGTTTTGGGTTTTGTCTATTCCAGTAGGTGTGCGTTGATCTCTCGTTGCTTTAACTTGCGACTCCTTAATGACGTATGATGTTGAACATCTTTACGTATGCTTGTTTGCCACCTGTGTATCTTCTCTGACTTATTCAGGTGTTCTGTCCACTTTAAAGTTGTGTTATATTCTTATTGCTGCGTTTTAAGAGTTCTTTCAACATTTTGGATAACGGTCTTTTATCTGTTTGTCGTGCATATGTCTTGAAAACATTTTCTCCAAGTCAGTGACTTGTCTTCTCATTCTCTTTTAGTAGCACTTTTTAGAATCGATGAGTGTGGGAAGGTCTCGCAGGAAGCCTGGGTGGGTGCACGGGAGGAAGCAGCTTGCTTTAGAAGGTGCCCATGGAAGGAGGCACGTGTATGTGGTGGTGGTGGTGGTGGGACTGGTAAGGTTAGGCTCTGGGGTGGGATTTAAGGATAATGTCAACATCAGAGTGAATGCCTACTACCAGTGTAAACAATAAGGCATTAGGGAATTAGTACTGGGACTTGTGCTTCTTTCACATTTGCTGAATTATTAAGACAGATGAGACTGGCTTTCATACAGGTCATTTGATGCTACTTACGACATGACAGTCACAGCCTGATATCACACATGCTAGAGGACTTTCAGAAATCTACCGAGCTCTATTCCTGCAGGTTGTGAGAAAATGACCTATCAGGCTAAAGTTACTGAAACTCATAGATGGTGAGTATCAGCAGCTATTCAGTTAACTGTGATTCAAATTCAAGTTTCATGCCTTCAGCTAAAGCTTATTTTAAAAAATGATACAATCTTGCTTCAACTGTCAAACATTTTAGAAAACTCGAACCTATTGTATTTACTGACATTTTTGGTTGTATGTTCTTTCTTCTTTCATGATGCCCCAAGGTTCCTTCTCTTATTGCTTCCTTTCTGCTTAAAGATCTTCTGTTAGCCCTTCATTTAGGGTAGGGGACAAATTCTTTGTCTTCCTTCACTGAGAACGTCTTGCTTTTTTTCTTCATCCCTGAAGGATATTTTCACGGGTATGGTGCAGAATAATGTTTCCCCCCCAAAGATGTCTGCATCCTAATTTCTGAAACCTGTGAATTTGTTAGGTTACATGGCACAAAGAAATTATGGTTGGAGATGGAATTATAGTGCTAATTGGCTGACTTCAAAAGGTGGAGATGATCCTGGCAGAAGGGAGAGAACCAGAGGAATGACGGTATAAGAGGAACTTGGCCACACATAGCTGGCAGGACAGGGAGGAAGGGGCCTTGAGCCCAAGGAGGTGAGCAGCCCTTAGAAGCTGGGAAAGACGAGAGCATCAGTGTTCTCCTAGAGCTTCCAGAAGGACAGCCTTGCGGACACCTCCATTTTAGCCTAGTAAGACCCATTTCCGATTTCTGAACTCCAGAATTGTAAGATGGTAAATCTGTGTTGTTTTAAGCCACTTAGTTGGTGGTAAGTTTTTACAGCAGCAATGGAAAACAAATATTCCCATTAATAGAGGATTCTGGGTTTACAGCTCTTTTCTTTGAAAACCTTGAGAAACATTGCGCCACTGCTCTCTGGTCTCTGTGCTTTCTGATGAGAAATCGGCTGTCATTTGAATTTTTTTTCCCCTACAGGTAAGGTATCATTTTTCTGTCTGCTTTCAAGATCTTTTAGTTTTCAGAAGTTCAGCCATGATGTGTCTTGGTGTGGATTTCTTTGGGTTAATCTTGAGATTTGTTCACATTCTTTCAACTTCAGGTTTTATCTCTAGCCAAATTTGAGAAATTTTCAGTCATTATTTCTCTAAGCACTTTTCCAGCTCTGCCCTCTTTCTCCTCCCCTTCTCATGAATTTGATGACTCAAATGTTAGATCTTTCATTATAGTTCCACAGGCCACGAAATTCTTTTTTCCCCCAATTTTTTCTGTGTTGGTCAGATTGGGGGAATTTCTATCGTTTTTTTCTTCCAGTTCACTGATTCTTTCCTCTGTCCCATCCATTCTACTGTTAAGTCCATCCACTGAGCTTTTTATTTTGGTTATTGTGTTTTTCAGTTCCAAAATTTCCACTTGATTCTTTATTTCTTCTGTTTCTTTGCTGAGGGTCTCTGCAATTTCATTGTTTCAAGTGGGTAATTGCTCACTGAAGTATTTTTATAATGGCTGTCAAAATAATTTCAATATGTCATCTTGGTGGCATTTTTTCATTCAGTTTGAGATATTCCTGGTTCCTGGTATGATGACCAATTTTTGATCAAAACCTGAACATCTCTTCATTATAAGACTCTGGATCTTACTTAAGACGTCTGTTTTAACTGGCTTCTTTGGACACCACTATGGCAGGGAGAGGCTACTGCTTCCTCACTGCCAGGTGGAGGCAGACATATAGATTTCCTATGGCGCCTCCAATGACACCCACGGGGGTTGGGCACGGGGGTTGGGCACGGGTGTTGGTTTCAGCTCCCCACACAGCCTCCGCTGATACTCCAGGGGATGAGGAGTCTCATTACTAGCCCGTGGGATGGAAGTCCCGGCTCCCTACCCGGCCTCTCTAACACCAACCCAGGGCGGGTGCTGGGTGTCTTGTTACAGCCTCCTGAGAGAGGCAGTCTAGACTCCCTCCTTACCTCTGCTGGGTGTGTGGGTGGGGGCTCACATTTTTTATTTGGCGATCGGCTGGGGCAGCATGGTTATTGTCTAGGAGTGTCCGTCTTGGTAGGCTGCCCCTTTTCTGGTCCTGGGTTAGAGAGAGCAGACTTTCACTGGACCTTATTTTGTATTGCATGTTGGTGTTTCTGTGTTGTTGACCTTTTTAGCACCCAGTCGGGGATACATGGGGCAAAATGGAAAACCATGAAACTCACTACCATGTTGTTTCTGGGTCCTGATGTCCCCAGCCAGTCTGCCTTCTTTTTTCTACCTTTCAGAGTCACCTTACCTTTGGCTTACAGACAACGTTCAGGGTTTTGCTTGTTTAACAAGGGAAGCAGCGAAAAGTATGCCAGCTCCGTTTTCCCCACAGCAGAAGCCCCCTCCCTAGCTATGATGCTTATCTGTGTGTGCTACAGATGTCTGGAGACATTCCTAAGTCGAAAACCTTGATCTCCTTTTCCCTTCTTTCCTTCTATTCTTCAAGGGGCGGGGGAATCACAGGAATTCGGACTCGATTTTGGCAAAGGTGACCTATTCTGAAACTCCCCTGGGTCTCAAAGGCAGTACGATTCTGAGTGAAGCAGGGCGCTGTAGTCTGAATGTTTTGGGTCTCCGCGTAACCCCGGTGAGACAGCACCAGGGGGTGGGGCCTTTGGGAGGCGAAGAGGTCACACAGGCTCTGCCTCATGGACGGGATTGGCGCCCCGGTCAACGAGATCCCAGAGAGGTGGTGAGCCCCGCTCCTGTGTGAGGATGCAGCAAGAAGCTGCCATCTGTGAGGAAGCAAGAGCCTCATCAGATGCCAGACCTGCGGGGCTGTGATGCTGGACTTCGCAGCCTCCAGAACTGTGAAAAGTGAATGCCTGCTGTTCAGTCTGAGACATGCTGTTACAGCAGCCGGCAGACTAGGACACGGGGCAGAGAATGTGTACAACAGTGCTTGCTGCTACCTGGGGGGAGTCCCTGCCGGGTGGCCAGGAGATGAAGTCAGACACTTGGTACCCAAATGCCAGTGTGTGGTGCCGGACATGCCTGGGTCTATCTGGACATCACGACTCTGAACACTTGAAGCAAGCTGAGATCTGTCCAGTCCCACGTGGACGGGGCAGGCTTCGGGATCTGCTGCATCTCGCCACACACGCACAGCTTTCGTCCTTTGCCAGAAAGACTTGTTTCTGCCGGTGACAACTGCTGAGGCTGAAAGGAGTGGGTAGTCACGACCACAAACCCTTCCACACGCACATCTGAGGAGGTGATGACGTGGTCGGCAACTTCCAGACCACGAGCACGTCCATTACTCCGCACCTGTCAGCCTGACAAGAACTCCAGAATCAAACCGGATGGGGTGGTCCCTTGTTTCCCACCTGTCCTCCAGAGTCCCACAAACGGGCTCATTCATAGAGAACAGAGCGTGGAGAGTTCATGGCTCTGGAGGTCGGCAAGCAAGCCGGGGCGGGCTCACTCTGTGACGAGGCCAGCCCCACAACCACAAACCCACGCTCTCGACGGTGGCATGAGTCCAGCCACGAGGGAGAGTCCTCATTCCTCTATTCATTCACGCATGATGGCAGAGGAATCAAGTCTCCAAAACGTGATTTTGGAAGGGGCAGTCAAACTGTAGAACCACCCCACTCCCAACAGAAAGGAAAGCAGGGCTGGACACTGACCAGGAAAAGAGATTTACTTACTCTAGTGACGCTGTGAAAGAAACCAGTCGTACCAGAACAGCAACATAAAAACCAGATAAAGCTGTCACTCCCAAGCTGGATGTCAAGATCCGAGGAAGGAAATGGCCTTGGGGATCCATGGCCTCCCAGGCAGAATTCATCTCTAAACAAGGGCTGAAGTGCTTATTCATGACTCAGCAGTGTCTTGGGAACATGCAGCTCCATGTCTTGTCTTGTGGTCACAAGTCTCTGACCTTTGAGTACTGGGACTGTGGTTTCACCAAACCTGACCTACCTGAATCAGTAAATTTGCTTTCCAGAGGTGTGTGACTTCATAAATTAAAATGTTTGATACTTAAGAGAATCTGGTGAATTAGCCTTCGATTTTGACTTTAAGAGGACTAAGACTTTGATCCATGTTTATAAGTTTGATTTATTAAATTTACAGGTCAAATAAAAGTTTAGAAGGACTTTTGCCTAGCAGGGTTGTTTGCCCTGTCAGGTATTTAAAGTGCTTTAAACTATGTATATTAAATGCCACGCCGTTTAGGAAACGCAGCTTTTGTTTCTAAAAAAAAGTATATCGTTGTGTTTAAGAGCATGGACTCTGGAATCAGACTGTCTAGGTCAGAGGTCCACAAACCATGGCCTGCTTGTGTACAGTCTGCAAACTGACAATAGTTTGACATTTTTAAATGGCTGGAAGAAGTTTCTCCAAAATGTGAATTTTTGAGGGACACATTCAAACCACAGTACCACCCCAACCCCCAAAAAAGGAAGGCAGAATTGAACACTTACCAAGTAAAGAGATTGCCTTACTCAAGTGAAGTTGTGAAATAAATTAAATGGCTGAAAAAAATTAAAATAATTTTATTGTGAGACATGAAAATGATATAAAATTCAAATTCCAGTGCCCATAAAAGTCTTACTGGAGTGCAGTCATGCTCATTTGTCAATGTATAGTTTATGGATGCTTTCATGTTATAACAGCAGAGTTGGGTGGCCGTGACAGAGACTGTACAGACTGCAAAGCAAAGGATATTTATCATCTGGCAAAGTTTGATGACCCTGGTCTAGGTTCCAATCCCAGCTTTGCTATTTAGTATAACCTTGGGCACGTCATGTAACCTTTTGGTACCTCTGCTTCCTCTTGTGGAAAATGGGGATGATAGTTTTTAACAGCTATTATGAGGATCACATAAACCAACATTTGAAATGTGCTTCAGACAATGTCTGGCACATAGTCAATGCCATATGTGTCTAAAACTTGGAGAAATTTAACCTGTTAAACTTGAATTAACCAAACATTAATTGAAGAATAAAAACTGGCTGGTGCAGTGGCTCAAACCTGTAATCCCAGCACTTTGGGAGGCCAAGGCGAGAGGACTGCATGAGCTCAGGGGTTTGAGACCAGCCTGGGCAACTTGGTGAAACCTCAGCTTTACAATAAATCAAAAAATAAGCCGGGCGTGGGAGCGCGTGCCTGAAGGTCCAGCTACCTGGAAGGCTGAGGCGGAAAGACAGCCTGAGCCCAGCAGATTGAGGCTGCACTGCAGCTTGGGCAACAGAATGAGACTCCAACTCAAAGTATAAAAAAAAAAAAAAAAAAGAATAAAAAATGATCTTTATTTTATAAAAATTACTACTTTTATGAGTAGAATACAAATTTAAAGTTGAACTTAGAGGAACAAAATCTAGGACTTCAAATCTAGAAATTCAGTAAATTAATATCAAACACCCAAGTAGTTCTATTAGCCATCTCCCAGCACCCCTGGGACTCTGGGTTGGGGCTCTGTGAAGAATTCTGTGGCCTAGGAGACCAAAGCTCCTCTAAGATCCGGAGGGAGGTGCCTGGAATTATGCTTGGGTTGAATCGGGACTTCCGAGCTGTCTGATGTTGCACAAGTCTTATCTGTAAAGTGGGGTATGTAATAGTACTACCGATTTCATAGGGGTGTTATAAAGATTAACCTCATTAATGTGCATAAAGTCTTTGGCTCAATGCCTGGATCTTACCGAGCATTCAATAAACATTAGCTCCTGTCACCATCTCCACAGAACTGCCCACAAAGCGGGTTCCTGGCAATCAGTTGCTCAACTCCTAGCAGGGCCAAGGTTATGTGTGTGGCCTGGTGTGGTGTGAGCCAGCGGTCCTGGGCAATACTCACGGGCTGCCCAGATGTTCTGAAATTGTACCATATCGTATGTTTTCGGGGAGACAGTGCCCTCTCCAGGGATCCCCTTCCTAAAAGTACGTGCCACAATCTAGGCCAGGCGCCGTGGCTCATGTCTGTCATCCCAGCACTTAGGGAGTCCAGAAGTTCGAGACCAGCCTGGGCAACGTAGAGACCTTTCTCTAAAACACAGAAATAGGAGAAATTAGTCGGGTGGTGGCTTGTGCCTGTGGTCCCAGGCACTAGGGAGGCTGAGGTGGAAGGATGGCCTGCCCCGGAGGTCGGGGCCGACACGAGCTGTGATCCTGCTACCGAAGGTCAGCCTGGGTGACAAAGTGAGGTTCTGACTCAAAAAAAAAAGAGGAAAAAAGAGGAAAAAGAAAAAGAAAAGAAGGTTGTGCCTCC
>NW_007043462.1:26401-26984 GCF_000164805.1 Carlito syrichta | reverse complement strand
CCCGGCGGGTGTAGGGCTCGGCGTGCGTGCTCAGGCTCAGGTAGCTGGCGGCGGTGAAGAAGGCGGCGACCACGGCCAGCTCCGAGCAGGGGATGCAGTCCCTGCTGGCCAGCGGGAAGGAGACCACGACGAAGAGCACGGACAGCAGGAAGTGGGCGTAGGGCTCCAGGTGGTTCCAGCCGAAGTTGACCTCGGCCTGCTCCACGTCCAGGCTGGGCTCGAAGCGCAGCAGCAGGGCGGTGAGGGTGCGGAAGTGCGCCCAGGCGCGGCTGTCCTGGAAGACCTTGAGGGTGCAGATCACCATGGAGGCGAAGGACAGGTAGAAGACCACCAGCGGGATGAGGAAGGCGAAGAAGTCCACCGTCAGGTTGCTGATGACGAAGAAGACCACCAGGGCGTTGATGTGGTGGGTGGGCACGATGGTGGACAGCCAGTGCATGCCCGCCTTGGAGGCCGCGTCGATCAGGTGCTCCTTGAGCTCCATGATGGCGTGCAGCGGGTACTTGACCACCTGTGGGACGGGGCGTCAGCACCAGGCTGGGGCGGGCCCCGCCGCCCAGCCCACGTGCCCCGCTGCGGCGCC
>NW_007043462.1:25084-26021 GCF_000164805.1 Carlito syrichta | reverse complement strand
GAGGGGCTGCCACCTGGGAGGGGCTGCCACCTGGGAGGGGCTGCCTCTCAGCTCCCCCCAGCCTCCACTGGGGGCGGTGACGTCACTCCACTGGACCCGGCTGGGCTCTAACGGGGGCCGTCGCGAGCAGGCGCCGGAGAAAGCGTCCAGGGCAAACCTGGAGGGGTCAGCATGTCCCTCCTGAGCGAGCACACAGCTCAGCCTGACAGAGTGGCTGGCGGCAGCTTTCTCAGTGTGGTGCCCCGAGACGCGGCTGCCTGCACACACACACACTCAGCCCCACACATGCCAGCACCCACCTACACAGATGCACACCTACACCCCCACACGTGCACATCCACTCCCACACATACATGCTCACACACACACACACACCAACCCATCCCCGTGTATGCAGACACCTACACACACGCACACCCACTCCTACAGACATGCTCACGTGCACATCAGCACATCCACCCCTACACACATGCTCATACACACGCACACACATACCTACATAAGTGCATCCACGCCCCCCACACAACGTACTCAAGCACATGCAGACACCCTTACACACGTCAACATACACGTGTGCATATCCACCCCACACACGTTCACATGTGCAACTCACCTTACCCACACATAAGCACACACCCCTATGCACATGCATCCATGCACACGCCCAGCCATATACATACACGCACGCACACGTGTAACCCTCCACACACGAAGGCATTCAAGTAGCCAGTGTGCACATCCGCCCTCCACACACACACCATCACACCCTCCGCTGCTCACAACAGACACAGCCGCACTCACCGCCCTCCCGCCCTGGGCCCCCTCCGCAAGTCTGCAGCAGCCAGGTCAAGGACAGCTCCTTGCCCAAGGGCAGCGGGCGGGAGAGGCGGGCAGGAGAGCCTCGGGAAGGAGGCAGAGGCCGCCCCCCCCGCCCTGT